>NW_026596064.1:14538948-14662634 GCF_907164565.1 Psammomys obesus
AACTAGAATAAACATCTAATGAACAATCAACCTTTAAACAATTTACAGAATACAATCTCTTTCAACTTGAAAATCATTAAAAGCTTTACTTTAAGTTCTTATGAGAGTATATTTAAGACAAACAAACAGAATAGGACTGTGCCTGTATGGAGGCCAAGCTAGGATTAGAGTGCACATAAGAGCTAGGCAGTGTGCAGTCTGAGCTGGAACTAAGGGAAGCAAGAGGGCGCCAACAACTGCCCGGGAAGCTTTGGAAAGGGTATCAGCTTTTTCCTAACAGGGCCATAGATAAAATTTTCAGCCATTGTTCCACTGTTCTTCACTTGTAACAAAAAGAAAACATTATAGCTGTCTTTATATAACAGAAACTTCACAGGAAGTCCAAGGAGTGTTTGGCATTTCCTTACAAGAGCAATTGTAGAGGAAAGAGTCCAAATTAGAATTTAGAGAAAGCTGCAAAGACAGGGAAAAGTAAAGTCCCCAAACATCAATTAATTGGATGCTTCTGTAAGCCCCTCTCCTTCAGAAGGCTGTCAGGGAATGACCTTAGGTTCAAAGTGTCAGGAAGGTACTTCTCAAAATCCAAGTAAGATCGTTCTTACACACACCTTCTAACCAAATGTCATTACCACCTCATTAAAGATAAAGATGGTTTATGCTGGGGTCACTCATCTTTTATTTCGGCTAATTAAGTACTATGTTCAGAATTCTTACCTCATCTGCAGCTCTCCTGTACAACTGCTTACTTACCAATCTCTCAACTTACTTACTATTTTTAACAATAACATCTACAAAATCAGTTCTGAGACATTAGGGTTTTTTCCCCCCTTAAATCTAAGTTAAAATAGAGAAAACTTCATTCTATTTATACATGCATGGAATATTTTGGAGGCTTGCTTTCTAAATGTTCCTCTGTTTACCAAATTATCTTACATAAAGGATGACACCAAAGTTTGGGATACTAACTTATTACATATCGTTTTGTTTACATAATCGCTAAAATCTGTGAGAATTAGAAGGGAGTAACTTAAGAATTGGCTGCATGATTGTGATGTAAAGGGTGGAGTCAGACTGACTGAACTTAATTGACCATATTAATTGCAGAGTCCAGAGTGGGAGAAGACTGAATGAAAATAAAGGAAGAGGGTACCGAGGGCTACCAGAGTTGATTGTGATGTTTTGTCAGTACTGCCTACCTCATTAGCAGTACTTGCTGCTTGCTTCTATTGTGGGCACCTGCACCACACACTTGAGGTGTGTAACACCTCAAGCTCCACAACAGAAAATACCCACAATTAGAGAAAGAGGCTGTAACATATGTGGGTACCATACAGTTCAGACAGGTGAGTCTAACTTCCATTTCACAGATGAGGAAACTGACATTTGCTCAAATTCACCACTAGTATATGGCAGGACTGATACTTGAACCTAAATACCTCACATCTCTACATCACTGTGCTATACTGGCCTCCCCAAACCAGGAAAGCAACAAGCAGGAAAACAACAACAACAAACAAACAAACAAACAAACAAAAAACAGTCATACCTGTTTTTTTTGGCTTTTGTTTTCAATTTAGACAGTTTCACAAAGCCTCCCCCTCCCCACCTGGTCTGAACTCACCCCGTACCAAGGCTGCCCTTGAACTCCTGATCATCCTGTCTCTGCCTCCCAAGTGCTGGGATTATAGGCTTGCATCATAACACCTGGCTTATCTGATCATTTTAAAATAATAACAACAAGCAGGGACAATTCCTTTGAAAGGCAACACAATATGGCAATTAAAAAGTCAAATTCAGGCTTGGGAGATGACTCAGTGGCTAAAGCACTTACTATGTGGTCATGATGTAACAGATCCCTAGAACACAAGTAAAGAGGAGGAAAGCCAGGTAACCCCAAAAGAGAAGGGATCTCCCAGGCAGGATGGCTAGCTGGAGTGGCAGGAATTGGCAAGCTCCAGGTTAAAAGACAAAACAAACAAACAAACAAACAAAAACCACAAAAAGTCTCAATTAAGTGGAGGGCAATCAGGGAAGATACTGGAAGTTAACACCCAATCTTCATACAGAGTGTGTCAACACACATTTGAATATACAGATACACATGCACGCCACATACACAGTAAGTATAAAATTTAAAAATAAATTAATAAAAAGTCAGATTCCCAGTCTGCCCGGATTTAAATCCATGCTCTACCACATACCTGTCTCATTACTTTAAGTTTTGCTTTTCAAAACCTCAGTTTCCTATGGCTACAATAAGTGGTACCTATCTTACAAAGCTCTTTTTAAGATACTGATGGCCTCTGCCTCTGCGCTCATAAAAAGCACTTGGCACTGCCTGTAATCTACTAAAAGTTCTCTTTTAAGTATTTTGCTATGCGTGCTACTGACAAGTTGCCTAACCCTCTTACAGATCAAGCACTTCATACATCTCATGTGAGCCTTCCAGGCACCAGTGAGGTTGGGTATTAGTTTCATTTCGCTTTGGGGGAAACACATGTCCCAAAAGTTTAAGTCATTTTTTTCAACCGTTAGACTAGTAAGGGTCTAATTCTAACAACTCTAACCAAGCTTATTAACAACACGGAGAGGAGGTATCTCTCTGACAGGAGTTTCTCTTCATACACCAACCTAAAATAAACGTTAAGCAGTCTCTAAAAATTACAGCACTAAATTAACGTGATCGTCTTAAGTGGGAAATGCCCGATGCCTCAATAACTTTGGACACGGTCCCGGGTGTCAGATTCAGTTCTGAATCTTCTTTTATACACCACAAGTTCTAGGTACTGCTTCCGACACCACCTAAATTCTTACAGCGCTGGCGAGTGAGGGGGTACCAGTAACATGGAATGTGATCCCGTTTTTAATATGAAAATGGTTGTTCACCCATCAGCTGGGATGCTATCACGTCCACGGTGGCGGACACCCAGGCTCTGCCTTGAGTTAAGCACGAGAGGGGCGGGTTCTGAAGAGCTGCACTCGCTCCAGGTGACGGTGATCCCGGAAGCTAAGCAGCAGGAGACCAAGTCTAAAGCCGCTTTCAATTGTAGAGGGATTCAAGCCAGCCACAGCTCGGCCTTCTCCGGAGACTCCCCACTTGTGGAGCCCATTTCTCAGGTCTCTCTTCTGCAAAGTACCTTTAAACCAGGGCCTCGCGGGGTTCCCCAGGGCCAGCGTGAGAGATCTCCAACTGCAACGCCCATCCAGACTCCACGAACCGCAGGGTACAAGCTACCCCGCCGAAAGGAGACTAGGAATGCCACCTCAAGCTCTCCCGGGCCACCTACCAGCCCGGGAGAGTCGGTGTGCTTCTGACATCGGGGGGGGGGGGGGGGGTCAGCACCGCGGCTCGCTGGCAGCCGGGGGCGGCCGTCCCTCCCCGTCAGCAGCCCCTACCCCGGCCGCCCATCCCGGGACAGGCCCTGCTAAACTGCAACCGCCGACCGCGCGGTGCGCAGCCCTAGGTCCCAGGGACCCGAGACCCCGCCGCCCAGCTCCGGCTCGGGCACTACCGGTCAGGCCGAGGTGGAAAGGCCGCGAGGGGCGCGAGAGGCCGGCCAGGGCTCCCGTAGACCCTGAATAAAATGGGGCCGGGCCGGGCCGTACCTGTCGCGCCGGGACCCGCCGCTCCGAGTGACGCGCCACCCGGTGCATTGTGGGGCCGGGAGTGGCCTTTCCAGCGGGGTTGCCCCTGTCCAACGTGGCTGGCGCGGGCGGAGCTCGCGCGGGCCAATCAGGTTCCGTGGGAAACACCCAGCGACCCGCCCCCTCCCCGAGGCCCGCCCTGTCCCCGCCCCCTCCGGCGGAGATTGGCAGGTTCCCAGGCACCTGCGCCGGGAGACTGCCTTCTCTCCCGAGAGCAGAGTTATGCTGTCCCCGCAGAAACGAGGCTAATGTCCCTAACCTGCCGCTTTGTGTCTGGAAGCAGTTCGTCGTCTCAGGCGCCGCTCGGAGCAGAGGAAAGCCCTCTCTGGTGAACAGGGAAAGGATCTTCTCCCGTCGGCCAATACACAAAGAAACTTAACCAAGACAGAAATGCCGGATGCTGGCCCCGGCAGTGCCTCCCAGCCCTCACGAGGTTGTGTGTTATTTCACAGGCATATCTGACTGCGTATTAAGAGGCAGGCAGCATATTAAGCGTGTTTTACAGGGACGTGCGCAGCGCTACATTGAAGGTGTAATAGGAATAAGAGGCATTAGAGCAAAAGTGTTAACGGAAATATGCGTTGCGATTGGTGCTGTGAAGAAAAAAAACTAACAGGTACAGTGATGAATTCATTGTGGACCGTCAGGGACGAACTCCCTGAAAAGGTGTCATTTAAGGTCAAGACATATTAAGAGAGCTTTCAGAATGTTCCAGGCTCTGGAGACATGATTTGTGAGAATTTAAGTTGTACTGGGAACATTTGCTGGTTGGTTTCTGTCAAATCGATACAAACCTTGATGTAGCTGGAAGACGGAATCAGAATTGAGAAAATGACTCCATATAATTGACCTGTGGGCAAGTCTGTGGGATATTGCCTTGACTGATGATTGCTATAAGAGGGCCCAGCCCATAGTGGGCAGTGTCACCCCAGGGCAGGTGGTCCTAGGTTTGTAGAAGAAAGCAAGCTGAGCAAGCCATGGGGAGCAAGCCAGGAAGCAGCACTCCTCCAAGACTCCTCCGCTTCAGTTCCTGCCTCCAGATTTCTGCCTTGAGGTCCTGACCTTACTTTATTTCATAGATGAAATAAATCCTTCCCACCTCAAGTTGCTTTTGGTCACCATCTCATCAACAGAAATCCTAAAACAAAGAGTACGTAGGAGCAAGAAGTTTAGGCTGATATAGGCAAAGGCTAAACTCTCTTTGGCTACTTTACACAGTTCAGAGAATAATCGGCAACATACCCTAACTAAGGTCAATGAGGGGCTAAGAAAGACTCTTAAGTAGGATGTGATCTGCATATTTTAAAACTCATTTTGCTGTTTGTGGATAATGGATTGGTAGAGGGCGTGAAGGGTCACTGATGGGCCAGTTTAGAGGCCGTGTATTGGTCAAGGCCACAAATGGCGGTGGCTTGAACGAAGATAATGGCAGTGGAGGCAGAAAGAGGTGGATAGTTTCAAGATATGAATGAATCATAGGTGGAATTCATGAGACCTGATGGACTGATTTTTCTGGAGCAGGTCAAAAAAAGAGGATTATTAAAGATGGCTCCTTAGGTAACGAGATGGGTTAAAGAGCCATTTATATTCACAAAGGGTAGCAAATGTGTGGGGCTATTTAAATTTGAGAGACCTATGAGTGGGAATGTCAAGAAGCAGTTTTGGATAAGTATGCCTCGGGCTCAGAGGGAAGATCTGTACTAATTAATATTTAATTAATTATTATTAATAATATAATATTTGGCAGTTCTTAGTATGAGTTAACATAGTATCCCAACATATTCACGTGTATTAAAATGTCTGTAGAATGACTGCATGCTGGACTGTTCACATAGTGTAAGGAAAAAGAGCGAGCAAGCCACAACTACATACAAATCACTAGAAGACTGAAATGAGCCAGACACAAAGACTCATGTTACCTGACCCCACTTATATGATATCAAAAAACTATGTAGTTATCGAAGGCAGGATGTTGGTTACCCGTGTGTGGTATTAATATTTGAGATGGAAAATTAATGTTATTCTTGATCTGGACACTGGTTGTTTCTATGTGACCAATTAACAAAACTTCCTTCAGCTCTGTGCTTGTGAATTGATGGTATATGAAATTTATCTCTTTAAAGTGGTAAGGGCAATTCAGACGCACATATTTCACTATTTCGGGCTAAAGTCTCCTTGCGTGATCAAAAGGAAACAAAACCTTTTTGAGAGAAGTTGAGAAACAAATGCTTGCAGGCACTTTCCAATTCCAACATAGTCACGTTGTGTGGTGAAGAAGCCAACAGGTTGAACCAATGGATTTCCCCAGCTTGCTTTCTGGGGATAATTATGGACGCTCAGACTAGAAGGATGCCAAGCAGAGTTACAGCCCCGTGGTAAGGAGGACATGAACATTAGAATTAACAGAGCTTTTAATTTGAGAGCAGAATACCAGAGAAAGAGTTGTAGACGTATACATGAAGGTTCCCTTGGACCTTCTTATGGGCTTAAGGAGAGACTCTAAGACTGGCAAACAACAGCTACTGGGAAATTTAAACTGAAACAACTACTAGCATTTCAAAGGACTTTGGGAACATTCAAGTTCTGACTAATTAGGCCAGAAAAAAAAAAAAAAAACCTTAGAAACCTAGGCCATTTGGTAGAGATCCGTAAACATGCAACGCTTTGGAAATAAGGCTAAATTACCACAAGCAATATTGAAAAGCAGCTCTTCTGTAGGGAATGGCGAGGTAAGCCTTTTGGGGGCCCATAGAGAACGGTGAGTGAAGCGTCAGCGACTCCTACGGCTCCTTGAACGAGCCTGATCCACCACACACAGCAGCGTTGCTCCACTAAGGACCCCTAGCACAAGTCTCAAGGTCTCAAAATGGATCCCAGGCTAGGGCAGTGACTGCTTCCTCCCTCTTTACGGAAGTCTTCTAAGATGACCATGGCCCCCACATTTCCTGATAGTTGCACCAACTTAATTATTATTGGGGCTTGAGGTTAGCATGGGATGGTCTGATTGGACTTTCAGTCGTTTAAAGGTTTTTACACTGGACAATAAAGTTAGATCATGTGCGTTGAGTCTGGTCTCCGGAGTCTGATTTCCGGGATTCTGCGTGGGCCCCGTCGTCATTCACCCTCGATTCCTCAGTTCCTTATCCCCACACTCCTCAAGTGATTTAAGTACTTGGCTATAGAATTTAAGTCTTAAAAGAAAGAACAGGACTGGAGGGGCGGCCCTAGGTTTGGGTTCCCAGCACCCACGTAGTAGTTCATAACCATCTGTAACTCCAGTTCTAGAGGATCCAACACCCTTTTCTGGCCTCCCTGGTGCCCAAGCATACATACAGACAAAACGCTGCACGCTTAAAAGAATGAGAATACATCTTTCTTCAAACAAGAAAATTCAAGCCCCTGGTAATGTGCAGATGTGTGGACAAAGGGATATACTGTGGGACACACGGTGACACACCACAGCTTCCACGACGAAATGTTTTCTGTGCTTCCAGGGAGTTTGTTGTTGTTTGTGTGTCTGCTTATTTGTGTGTGTGTTTTATTTTGGGGGGCTTGAAACGGTGAAGGGTGGATATGAGGAGACCGGAAGATGAGCAGGACTGGGTGTATGATGTGCAACTCACAAGGAATCAATAAAAAGTTATTAAGAATAGAAATCTTTTCATACGTGAAGTAAGCGGTGCTTCTCCGTGATCTTCAGAGACTTGTTTTTTTCCAGTTCCATATGCCTTCATGAGAAGGCAAAAAGGTCTTGCAGAAAGACCTGAAATTAACGTTGTGAGCCACTATGTGTTTGCTGGGAATTGAACTCAGGACCTCCAAAAGAACAGCAAGTGCTCTTAACCTCTGAGCCACCTCTCCACCCTGAAATTAGCATTGTTGGAAAGCTTTGGAATAGGAATCCAAAATTAGACTTCTAGTCTGAATTTAAATGGTCATAGAAGTTTTAGAGGATCTTAAAGTTATGTTGCAGTAGACTTGAGATATTTATGTTTCTAATAGACCCTAGGGGGGAAAAAAAAACAAACCAAAATTCAGAAATTCAACTCACAATGTCTAACATCCCAGGAAGAAGCAGAAAAGTGTTAAAGCATAAACAGGAGAAAAATCTGTTAAAAGAAAACAGAGATAAACATGATACAAGTAGATGATATTGGCTGTTAAAGCATTTAGTGACTTTGAAGCAGTGGCTATAAATGTGGCCAAGAATTTAAAGGAACATAAATATAATGAGAGAAGAATGCAAGAAACATCAATAAACATTTAGAGCCAAGAAAAGCAACATCTGAAATGAGGGTTTTTCTACGGCCACACCACCCTGAACGTGCCCTATCTCATCTGAAATGAAAGTTTTGCTTTTAAGTGGTTTAGGCACTGGCAAAAGTCAGAAAACAACAAAGGGAACAAGAAACACAGTCCAAAAAAATTGTCTCTGTTACCACACAGAGAGGTGTGGAGAGGTGGGTTAGCCAGTATAGGCTCTTGCTGTGAAAGCTTGATTACAAGAGTTAGTTCCTTAGAACCCATGCAAAAATGGTAGTTGAGAACTTACTCCATAGGTTGTCCTCTGATCTATGCACATACAAACACACATAACACTGTGGCACATGTGCAACACACACACACCATGAACAAACACACAACACACATACATACAAACATACATACATACATACATACATACTAATGCAACCTGGGCATATCCCTTTAATCCTAGCACTTGGGAGGCAGATATAAGCAGGTCTCTGAGTTTCTCAACAGTGAGTTCTGTACCATCCAGAGATACATAGTAAAAACTTGTTACAAAAAAAAAACAAACAACACCAGAAACTACCAAAGAAACATAGCCACATTGCTAATAGAATCTAAAGATAACCAGCAGAACTGACTTCACACTTCAGATTAGAAAGAAAGGAAGCCAAATATCATGGAACAAAATCTCAAGTCCTGAAAAATACTGCCAACCTCAAATTTGTTTTCTGACAAAACTTCCTCAAAAAAAAAAAAAAAAAAAAAAAAAAAGGGAAAAAATAACATCTTCTTCAGGAACCAAAAAATGAGAGAAGTTGTTAACAATACTTGAAATGCAATGAATGTAAACATTTTCAGACTAGACATGGCACGCACAGAGAGAGAGAGAGAGAGAGGGATAAAGAGAGAAGTTTTCAATTTAAGTAAAAATGATTCTAAGTGGAAACTCAAAAAGAGCCTAAAATAGGGAAGGAGAGATGGCTCAGCAGCTAAGAGAACTTGTTCTTGTAGAGGACTCAGGTTCAATTTCCAGCACTCACAACTGTCTGTAAATCCAATTCCAGGGACTCCAATGTCCCCTTTAGACCTCCATAGGCACCAGGTATGAACTTGGTGCAAAGACATACATGTGGACAAAACGCTCATACACATAAAACAAAATAAATAAAAATAAATTAGAACCAAAAATAATCACGTAGAACTAAAAATTATCATGCATACCCATATAAAAAAATTTTCTTTAAAAATTTTCCTAATGTAATTGAACATTTAAAATAAAAGGTATGTCAATATCATCACAAAGGGGAGTTAAGATGTCTACAGTTGTAGCTCAGCGTCTGTGGAGACAGGTTCCAGGACCGCCAAGGTTTTGTGATCCAAAGACCCTCAAGTCTTTTATGTAAACTGTGCACATCCTCTTTACACTTTAAATCACCTCTTGTTTGCTTATGACTTATACAGTAAGGCCACATAGCTATTAAAGCTCATTGTTCAGGGAATAAATTCTATACATGCTCAGTATGATGAAATTTCCCCCTGAATATTTTAAATCTGAGGTTGGTTGAATCCATGGGCACAGGGCCCACAACTATGGATATCTGATTGTTATAAAGTTCTTAGGACACACATAAAGTGGCACAATATTATTTCAAGATTGGATATAATACAAGAAAAATAGAGATACCCAAAGGTTTATGAGTTGATTAAAACTGAGTACCAGTGGCTAGAGAGATAGTTTAGAGGTTAAGGGCATGCACTGCCCTTGCAAAGGACCCAGGTTCAGTTCCTAGCAACCACATGGCAGCTAGCAAATATCTGTAACTCCAGTTCCAGAAACTCTGCTGCCCTTTCCGGCCTCCTTGGAGAGTGTGTGAACATGGTATAAACAAAACACCCATAGGCATAAAATAAAAATAAATCTTTGTTTTAATGATGTACCATAATAACTCAAAAGAAGACAAGAATATTGGCCATAGTGGTGTATGCTTGTAATGCCAGCACTCATGAGGCTGAGCAGGAAGGTTGTCATAGTTCAAAGCCAGCTTGGACTATACAGTGAGTTCTAGGCCACCGTAAGTTACACAGTGAAACCCTGGCCCATTCCTCCAAAAAAAAAAATGAAATAAGAAAAAACTGGAGCAAAACCCAATTTGGATGGATATCAATATGGTATACTCAGTCTCAACCACCGGGATAATTTATATAAAATGTAAATGCTCTCAACACATCAAGAAAAAAAGCAAATATTAATATGTTGGGTTTTTAGGAATAACCCAATATGCTCTCTACATATGTATAGAATGTATAGCTATGTTAAAAATGGAAGTATTTTTAATTTTTAAAAATACTTATAGTGTTCTGCCTGCATGTGTGCCTGCTTGCCAGAAGAGGGCACCATATCTCAGTAAAGATGGTTGGAAGCCACCATGTGGTTGCTAGGAATTGAATTCAGGACTTTTGGAAGAACAGCCAGTGTTCTTAAATATTTTTTGAAGGGAGTGAAAACCCAACAATTAAACAAAATGAAAATGACCATGTTAATATCAAAATAAACATGAGAACAAAGAATATCATCAAGGTTGAAGAATGATGTTTTGTTAATGGCATCAAAAAAGAAAAGTGCATAGAATAGACACTGATAATCTGAAAGGAGAAACAGATACCTCCAGGACTATCAATGGAGATTTCAGCATACTGCCTTCTCTAGTGATGGAGGAAGTCAGTGAAAGTCAATGAGGGCACAGAAGATGAGCAGCTTACCATGGTGGTATTCATGGAATATTTCACTAGACAAGAGCAGAACTCACATTCTTTCAGAGTGCACATAGAATTTTCACTAACAAAGAGCACATTCTAGGCCACAGGAATGATTATAAGAAACATATGTGAGAGGCACTTTCTTTGACAGGGGTTTGGGATGGCACTGGTGTATGCATTTCAGTTGTAGTGGGTGTGTTCTTGGCATCAAGTACCTTTACCCACTGAGCCATCCCACCAGCCTGTACTGCAGAGATTTTCTTCACAGTTCATTGGGTTTTTTTTTAATTTTACATCGAAAGGAGAATCAAAAAAATAAGAGATTTTAAATGCCGCTTTCAGTAAAGAGACCAGAAATTGGTGGTGGTGCTCAGGGCTAGGGCAGAGAAAGAAAGGTGTGAGTCTGGTCATTGTGTGTGCCAAAGAGCAAGGCAGTGACAAAAAAATGGCAGGGACATATCAGAAGAGAGAGGTCACTTAAAAGACTTTTCATGGCTCAGGAATAAAAGTATAAAACATGTTTATATTAAAAAAAAAAAGCAAAGATGAGCTCAATTAAAATTTAGGCAAAAAGTGAGGGAACAGAGATTAAATGTGACTAGGAATGCCAATACGTTAATAAAAGAATTTGGAGCAAACAGACAAGGGTCCTGAAAAGACATTTACAAAGGAACTTTAAGTAGCCAACAAACGTTCAGTGAGAATTAAACAGAAATTAAATCTTCTTCTCTTCCAGTGGGAGTTGTGTTTCAGAATGAACAAGTCTTCCCAGGTGAAGAGGGTTAGCTTCAATTAATAGAACAATGAAGGGAATACAATAGAAGGAAATACAGGATGGGGGGAAAATCATCACTTCTGAGCCCAAGTGAAAACATTGCTTTAGATAGCGGTAAAGTTATTAGGAGAATGGCGAACGAACAAAGGACAACCTTAAAGTGCTTAAAGTAAACTGTACTGATTCCTGTCCAATCCCCAAAGGAAGGCCCACATGCGCAGTTCAAAGAGCACCACCATTACCCTGGAATCAGTCTCAGCATCACCAAGGACTGAGCAATGGGATATAATTTGTCAGGATCCTTGAGGCACGAGAAGGGAGGGAAATTAATAATCTTGTTGTAGCCGGACTCGGTGGTGTACACCTGCAATCCCAGCGCGCAAGGAGACAGGAGGCAGATCTCTAGGACTTCAATTTGTCTACAAAGCGAGTCCAGGACAACCAAGGCTACACAGAGAAACCCTGTCTAGAAAGAAACCAAACCCCCCCCCCAAAAAAAAGGAAAGGTAACTCAACAAGGAAATGTCTTTTTGCAAAAAAAAGTGAGCCAAACCCAAAATGAGCTGGCACAGGCATTCAGCCAAAGTGGCCTCTCTGTGTTTGATCTCTAACAGAGATGGTGACTGTATGTCCTCCCATTGGTGGAAGCTCACAATCTGATGTGATTGGTTATTCCGTGGGAAGGAGGAAGAGCGATTCAGAAAGCAGGGGCCCTGGTAGGATTTAACAACTTTTGGTAGAATTAAAAACTTTCCGCACAGAGGGAGGTTCTAGAGGTAACAAGATTAACACAAAAGAAGCCAGTTGGCGGAAAGACTGAAAACTATCCCCATGCACGCACTGTGTTAAATAAACCCCAAAAGGAGCAAGTCTCAACCTGTGGATCTCGACCCCCTTTTAAGATGGAAACACCCTTCATAGAGGTCGTATAACAGATATCCTGAATATCAGATATTTACATTGCGATTTATAACAGTAGCAAAACTGCAGTTATGCGGTAGCAACAAAAAATAATTTTATGGTTAGGGGTCACCACAACGTGGGGTTGCAGTGTTAGGAAGGCATTGAAGGGTCGGCATTCTGTGGACCTTTACCAACATTCTAAATCTTAAAAGAAAAGAATGAGAAGAATATGGCAAAGCATATGTCAGTTTACTTCTAGAGAGTGATTCATGTTTTAACTTTCTTTTTTAATATAATTTTTATAAGTTTATTTACTTTGTATCCCAGCTGTGTCCCCACCCTCGTCCCTTCCCAATCCTGCCCTCCTTCCCTCCCTCATCTCCTCCCATGCCCCTTCCCCAGTCCACCAATGGTGGAGGATCTTAGCCTATCAGGTCTCATCAGGACTGTCTTTCATAGTCTTCTTCTGTGGCCTGGTAAGGCTGCTCCACCCTCAGGGAGAGGTGATCAAAGAGCCAGCCACTGAGTTCATGTCAGAGACAGTTCCTGTTCCCCTTACTAGGAAGCTCATTTGGAGACTGAGCTGCCACAGGCTACAGCTGTGCAGGGGTTCTAGGTTATATCCATGCATGGTCCTTGGTTGGAGAATCAGTCTCAGAACAGACCCCTAGCCCCAGATTTTTTGGTTCTGCTCTTCTCTTTGTGGAGCTCCAGATCCTACCAGGTCTTTCTATATCTCCCTTCTTTCCTAAGATTCCCTGCACTCTGCCCAAAGTTTGGCTATGAGTCTAAGCATCTGCTTTAATACGCTGATGGGTAGAGTCTTTCAGAGGCCCTCTGTGGTAAGCTCCTGTCTTGTTCCTTGTTTTCACCTTCTTCCGATGTCTATCTAATTTGCCTTTCTGAATGAAGATTGAGCATCTTATCCAGGGTCCTCCTTCTTGCTTAGCTTCTTTAGGTATACAGACTTTAGTATGATTATCCTATATTATATGTCCAATATCCACTTGTAAGTGAGTATATACCATGTGTGTCTTTCTGCTCTGGAATAGCTCACTCAAGATGATCTTTTCTAGTTCCCACCATTTCCTTCAAATTTCATGATTTCCTTGTTTTTAATTGCTGAGTAGTATTCCATTGTGTAAATGTACCAAAATTTCTGCGTCCATTCCTCAATTGAGGGACATCTGGGCTGTTCCCAGACTCTGGCTATTAAGAATAAAGCTGTTAAGAACATGGTTAAGCAAATGTTGTATACTTGAGCATCTTTTGGATATATGCCTAGGAGTGGTGTAGCTGGATCTTGAGGTAGCACTATTCCTAATTGTCTGAGAAAGTGCCAGATTGATTTCCAAAGTGGTTGAACAAGTTTACATTCCCACCAGCAATGGAGGAGGGTTCCCCTTTCTCCACATCCTCTCCAGCATGTCACTTGAATTCTTGATCTTAGCCATTCTGATGGGTGTAAGGTGAAATCTCAGGGTCGTTTTGATTTGCATTTCCCTGATGACTAAGGATGTTGAGCATCTCTTTAAGTATTTCTCTGCCATTCAGTATTCCTCTATTGAGAATTCTCTGTTTAGCTCTGTACCCCATTTTGTATTTGGATTACTTGATTTGTTGCTGTTCAACCTCTTGAGTTCTTTGTATATTCTTGATATTAGCCCTCTGTCAGATACAGGGTTGGTGAAGATCCTTTCCCAATCCGTACGCTGATGTTTTGTTCTGACGACAGTGTCCTTTGCTTTACATAAACTTTTCAGTTTCATGAGGTCCCATTTATTGATTGTTGCTCTTAGAGCCTGTGCTGTTGGTGTTCTGTTCAGGAAGTTGTCTCCTGTGCCAATGAGCTCAAGGCTCTTCCCCACTTTTTCTTCTAACAGGTTTAGTGTGTCTGGTTTTATGTTGAGGATTTTATCTGTAATTTGCAAATATTTGACAACAAATGTTCTCTTATTATTAGCAGGAAAGGTTTCTATATAAAAATGCCTTCCAATGAGAGATAGCTCAGTAAATAAGGTGTCTGCCACACAAGAATGAGGTCCTGAACTCCCAACTCTAACACCCACATAAAAGCCAGATGTGGCAGAGTACTCTGAAATCCCAGCGCTTGTACAGCAGAAAGGGTGAATCCTTACCTGGCGACAGTAAAGCTAGCAGAATAAATGAGATCCAAGTTCAGTGAGAAACCTGTGTCAAAAGATAGGGTGGAGAGCAATCGAGGAATGTTGACCTCTAGCCTCCACACACACTCATACAACTTTGCATGTGCTGACACATGCAAGGGAAAACACACACACAGACACACACAGACACACACACACACACACACACACACACACACACACACACTAAAAAACCTCCCCAAAGGACAGAGAAGCTAAATGAAAAAAACTTGGCAGAATATAGCATGGGGGATGGGTCGAGGAAGACAGCGTAGTAAAAGACTCTACAAAATCATATGCTGTGTGAACAACAGGAGTCATTTAGAATTGCTATAAAAATTATAACATAGAAGCACATAACATCAAGACAAAAAAAAAAAAGTCATCCCTCAGCCCTTGCAATTTTTCTTTTACTGGTTTACTGGGTATTTTTCCATACACAGCTTTTTCCCTTTTTTATGAGATCAAATTCCACCCATTATCCTACAACTTCTTTTCATGACTTAACAATATTTTGTGGATAAGCCTTCCTACTCCATCTGTCAGCATGGGGTCTATTTCATTCTTCTTAACAGTGGCAGATGGTGACACAGATGATGCGTAAGTTATTCGATCATAGGTTTAGGTTCTTTCTTATGCCACTCTCAACAGCACACATGCTCTTTGCTCGGTGCCTTTAGATAGGACAGATCCCTTGCAGTTGTTCTTGGTCTAAGGCAGTGGTTCTGAACCTGTGGGTCTCAAATCCTTTGGAGGGCCGGATGGGATGACCCTTTCACAGAGATCACCTAAGACCATCAGAAAACACAAATATTCACATTACAACTCATAACAATAGCAATGTTACAGTCACGAAGTAGCAACAAAAATAATGTTATGGCGGGGGGGGGGGGCTGTCACCACATGAGGAAGTGTATTAAAGGGCCACAGCCTTAGGAAGGTTGAGGACCACTGCACTAAGGGTTAAAATTTAAAGCCTCACCAATTGCTCTAAAAACTTTTACGCCGACTTGTACTGTCACTATCTCGTACTCAGTCCCCACCCTCGACAAGCCGATTTAGGCTTGTGTCACCAGGCTTTTAATCCCCTCACCCAACCAACTAGAGCACTTGCCTAACCAACATGAGGCCCTGGGTTTGACCCCCAACACACACCTATGCAATGTGCTCCAGCTGTGCAGTTTGTTGCGTAATTAATGAGGTTGGTAATTTTTAAGTACGTCTATTGGGCAAATGTGATTCCCATCTTATAACTTACCTATTGCCCCGTTCCTTCGCCTAAGCATGGTAAGAGTGCTGTCTCCATGTCTTCTGTTTCTGAACTATTGGGACAAAAGCAGCTGGGGGTGGGAGGTTATTCAGCTCTCAGCTCCAGCTCCAGGGGAACAGTGCACATCACACCTGTGGCCAGAAGAGAGCTCCCTCCCTCTTTTTTATTCAATCCAGGAGCTAGTCCTTGAAATGGTGCCACCTTCTGTGGGTGGCTGTCCCTCCCTCCAGGAACAGAATCAAGATAATCCCCAGAGTCAGGCTAAGATGCTCAGCAACCAGATGATTCTCACTTCTGCCAAGTCAACAGTTAACACTAATGATCATGAGTACTAAAGAAGTCTAAAGAAACCCTAGGTGTAAAATGGCCTCTTTAGGCTGAGCCTGGTGGGACAGATTTGCTATTCCGGCTACTTGGGAAGTTGAGGCAGGAGGATCATGAATTCAAGGCAAGCCTAGACTAGCCATAAATAAGTAACTTACCAAGATGTTCTCTCTCTCTCTCCCTCCCCTCTCCTCCCACCTTCCCTTCCCCTCTCTCTTTATTTTCCCCTTCCCCCACTCATCTTCAGATTTTACAAGTTCTGTTAACAAAGCATAAAATAGATCCCTTCTCATTTCTTAGACTGTTGTTTTGAATATTTACCTATTTAGATTAAAAAACCCCAAGGCACATTGATGTTCTCTTCTGTTTTAAAAATAGATTTCCACGCCATACTTACCAGATTGCCTTATTGTCATAATTTTCCAGGTGAGGAGTCAGAGCACGGAGCTGCGTGCTTAGTTAGAGTTCACAAAATGACCCAGCAATAGACACGCATCTAAAGTCTATGGCTCCATCTTATTTTTCAATTATGTGTCCCTGTATTTCCTCCTTGCAGTTCACTCTGGACCATAGTGTCATTTACTGGAATAAAGAGCCAGTTAGCATTCACAGGTTTTATTCCAACACATAAATATGTAAGTTCATAAAAGAGCAAACTGATTGTACTTTGGCCATAAGTTATTTCTTATTCCTGCTTACAAGGGGGGGGGGGGCTTTAATTATTGTATACATCTTGGCCAGAGGAAAAATGACCTAGAAATAATATTCCCTTCAACCAAAATTCAGTGAGAAATATATTTTAATACAGTGGCATTTGTGCAGAAAGAGAGAGAGAAAAAAAAAAGAAAACCGCAGTGTGACATTGCTGCTGTAGTTTAAGAAAAAATAAGGCAGGCTGCAGGGAAAGACTTTAAACTTTTATTACAGGAGAGGGTTTGAGGTGGGGGAAGTTCTCCAGATCCAAAGTATGCTTTCCTTAGCTGCTATAAATATAGCCATCATTTCTTCACCGCCCCCGTGTGACAGTGACCTTGGAGGACGGATGGAGTGGAGACAAAAGCCTCTTTCACAGAAAGGATGAGCTGATTGCCTGGCACACCCAAACCACCTTTTTCACCATTTCCTAGGGATAAGAAAGTATTACTAACACTGCTAAAAAATTACTTTTAAAATGGAGCATTAGCACTATGTGCTAATTGCTTTTGCACTTGTTTATTTTTCTTAGCAACTACCTGCCTTATAATCATTTACTTTATTACATAGGACTAAGCCTCAAAAATTTTTGGTCCCCACAGCTAGTAAATGAAAGATCTGGGATTCAAACCCAGCCCTGAAAGCTCTCATCCTTTCTCCAGGATGTTACTTTCTTGCACAATCACCCTGCAGTGTGTCTGTGGTGAATCAGTTCCAGAATGTTCCTGGATATCAAAATACGAAGATGCACAACCCCTTATATAAAATGGCGTGTTTTCATTTAACCCACTGCAAATCCTCTGGTTTCTTTAAAATCATCTCTGGAGTATTTGAAACTCCCAAAATAATGTAAATGCTAGGTAAATAGATGTTGCGTATACTCTGAAGAGAATAATGGCGGAGAACAAGCCTGTCTGTGTTCTGTGCAGACACAATTTCTAATCTACAGGTGATTGAATTTGTGGGTGTGAAAGCTGCAGTGAGGGAGGGCAGAGTGTGGCTATGAGGGTGAAGGTAGACCAGTTGGTTCTGGTTTGTGCTCACAGGACACTTCACAGCTTAGGGACTCAGCTATTTCCGTGTCTGCTTTTCAGATTTACAAGTTCATAGCCAATGATGTGAATTGGTTCAAGCAGGAATAAAACATTATAGAGCAGGAGCATGCCAGAGGGAAAGGTAATGCTGGGGGGAAATGTGAGTAAGATGCAATTTTGTGGAAGAATAGGGAGTCAAAGTCCAAGAAAGACAGACAGGGAGAGGTAGTAGATATAAAGAGCAAGACAAGATAGATGTCCAGACCATTCCAGAAACCATACAGGTCTCCCATGACCAACCAAATGGCAATGGAGAACCCTGAAGAAGGAAACAGAAAGACTCATGGGAGTGTTGCCTTCTCTCTTGATTTCTACATCTGAAGATTTGCTGTGACATCAGAACCAACATCAGGATTCTGGGGATTACAGGAAGCCAGACAGCTCTCTGAGGTACACTGACTGACCCAGCCAAGCAACTCAGCTAGAAATTAACCTGTAGGGATTTTTGTTTTGTTTTTTTTTTTTTGTTTGTTTGTTTGTTTAGCATGCTGTACTCACTTTGCCTGTAAGTTTAAATGTTGGATTTACAATCCTGCAGGGATCAGTCCACTAAAGATGTGGTCCATTTCTACGTAGCCACAGCTGATTGGACCACCTGACCAGAGGAGCTGTTCAACAACCTTTCAGGATCTCTTCAGAGTTCAGCCTAAGAAGTCATATGTGGTAGTTTATGCTAGTGATCTCTGCACTGGCCAGAGGCAGGAGGATGACAGCAAGTTCTACATAGTGAGTTCCAGGCCACCCAGGGCTACATAGTGAGACTGTTTCAAAGAATCAATCACTCTATTAAAGTGTTATTTAACATGTAAACTATATTGCTATACATGCAATAAAGTATGGTTTTAAAATTTTAAGAGAGAGGGGCTGAAGAGAGAGCTTAGCACAGTGGTTCTCAACTTCCCTGACGCTGCGACCCTTGAATACAATTCCTCATGCTGTGGTTGACCCCCCCCAACATAAAATTATTTTATTGTCCTTCATTACTGTAAACTTGCTGCTATTATGAATTGCAATGTAAATATCATCTATGCAACTCCCAGATTCACAAGCCCACAGGTTGAGAACCACTGGCTCAGCTCTTAAGAACAATTTCTGGTTTTCCTGAATTTCCTGAATTCAGAATTTAGAACTCAGCATGCATTATCAGGTGGCTCACATCCACCTGTAACTCCAGCTCCAGGTGATCTGATGCCCTTTTCTGGCCCCCTCAAGTGACACATGTGGCACACACACACACACACACACACACACACACACACACACACACACACATACACACTGAATTTTGAAGAAGAGCCAAAGGAAGAAAAACAATTGGCTAAAGAAATTGAAAACTAGTTGGTACTATGGCGTGTTTGTGGAACGATAGGGTAGGCCAGAGAGGCTGTACAATGTTGCATATGGGCCAAATTGGAAGGGTTGGGCCATGTAGAACTCAGAAAATAAAGGTCAAGGGAAAGGAGTGAGATTGTGATTTCCCATGGTGTTCCAGAGACGAGGAACTTGCTTTGTGGTTTCCAGTGCAGATAGGTTATTTCCCACGATTAGGTCTTTCTGAGATTCCCTCCACCCCCACTTCCAGTCTTGATAACAAACTCTTTTTTGGGGGAGTGCTGATTTCTCTTTTATTAATAACTTCTAAATCAGACACTGATTTATGCACAAAGATACAATCACATTCATGAACAATGGAAGGAGTCTTTCCAGTGAGGATTCTTATGCCTCACATGTGGTTAATGGAATTCGTAAGCGGAATGTCACTTTCTGAGCCAAGGGCTGGATCATCTCACAGGAAGTTTGATTCAAATAAAACAGAGGCTTCCAGACCCCTGGTGTCTGGAAACGGAAGGAAATAATTACTCAGTATCTACAAAGGCATCCTTACATTTGAATTATATCATCTGATTCTCAAACTCCGTTATTCAGTTGAAGAAGAAATCTGAGGTTGCAGGAGTTTACCAAACTGCCACAAAATTAGGGAAGCACAGGGATGGAGCCCAGCACCAGGCCACCCTTCCTCTCTGGCATTCAGCTTGCCAAGAAACTAGCACACCAGTGGCACTCACCAGCCTCTTCTCACCTTGTGATAATGAAATGTGTGTATTAACTTGACTAAGCCACCATGCCCACAGAGATGGTCAAACATTGTGCTGCTTTTTTTTTTTTTTTTTCCCCTGCTAAGGTCCTTTTGAATTCTATGAATATTTAAATTTGTAGATTCTGAGAAAAGCTTCCAAGGCTTGAACTGAAAAAAAAAAAAAAAGTCTTGGTTCTCCTCTCCTAGGCAAGAAGGATTTCTGCCAGTAGATGGCCTAGAGGCTTGTATTGCAGTATCCCCTGGGTCTCTGTGTGTCTATGAGAGAGAGAGGGAGAGAAGAGAGGAAGCACAAACATGCTACTGTTTCTTTTCTTTTCTGAAGATTTATTTATTTTATATGCATTTTGGTTTTGCCTGTGTGTACGTCTATGTGAGAGCACCAAATCTCCTGAAACTGGAGTTACAAGACACATGTGAGCTGCCATGTGGGTGCTGGGTCCTCTGGAAGAGCAGCCAGAGCCCTCAGCGGCTGAGCCACCCCTCCCGCCCCTCCTGTCTGTTCCTTTGGAGAACCTTGTCCCCGCAGTTAGTGATGGGCACACGGATAACTGCTACCACTTGGACTTTTCTGTGTTGCTTTTTAGCCTGTACGCGTTAGGGCCATTGCTTCTAATGACTCAGTCTCACAGAAAAGAACACCCAGCACTACAAAGTAGAAGAATAAGCTATAAAAACTCCCTTCCCTTGTGTATTAAATCTCACTGGATTCCATTTAGCGTGACCTTCCTGACCTTGTCTCCAGACTCTAGCTTAGCTCGGTGTTTCAGGTAGTGGGAGTGTATAAATTAGCCAGGAGATCACTCGTCATGCTCTCGCCGGCCATGAAAAGTACTGATTCTGGACCTATATCACAAATCTCCATAACCTCTGTCGGCGCACAAATGTCGCTGGTCCCTGCGAGTGCCAGAGAGGAGATGCTAATTTGAAAACTTTTATTGGCTGTAATTTTGTCTGAAGATGGTGAATGGAATCACAAATCAAGCTAAGGGTGAGCTTTAGTACACTTCGTCGGTATACAAAGTTGCCGGAAAGATGTGGTGAGTGAGGGGGAGTAGAGGATGGAACCTCAGGTCAGCCAGTCAGTCTTGCAGTCTGTTTTGAGGCCTAAGTAACTCTTTTGGAGAGAGAAGGAAGAGGAAATGGGCAGCAGTTACTAAAACTATACTGTGAATCTTGTGGCAAATGACAGGGATGCTACGTAGAGCACAAGAACGTCCACGTTTTTTTATACAATAAAATTCACGTCAATTATAACGAAACGAGAGAAAGCTTCATGTATTCAGAAATGAAAGGGCAAACATAATAATTCATAAGTCAAAAGGTTAGACTATGACAAAAAATAATCGCCTTTGAAAGAGCATAACAAAAATTCTACACACTAGAGCTTGCTCAATGCCGTCAAATGAAACTAGATGAAATAACTGTATCCTTATGACTACCCACAATAGTAAATAAAAAAAGTGTGGCCAATGAATGAGCAAAGAATTCAATCTAAGAACAAAAAAGGTAGCAGAACAGACCCAGTAAGAAAGAAAGAAAGAAAGAAAGAAAGAAAGAAAGAAAGAAAGAAAGAAAGAAAGAAAGAAAAAGAAAGAAACTAGGGATTGCCACAAAGTAGAAAACCAATAGTGAAGTGAATGCCTAAGCCAAAACAGACTCCTTGAAGAAGACAAAGCTCCCACAGTCCTTACCAAAGGAGCAAACAGAGGCAGAGAAAGCACAAATGAGTCACTTTCATTATGAAAGGGCTGATGTAACCATAAATGCAGCAGAATTCTGGATTTAGTGGAACAGTAAAGATGGGCATCCGCTGAATTCTGAAAATAACAATTGAAATAAAAACAAAACAAAACAAAACAAAAATTGCCTATAGACTGGACAGAAAACCTGGAGAGCCAATCACAGCAGAGCAAATGAGCAGGCGCTCACTAACAGATTGCTTAAAAGGGCGTCAGGCCCAGGTTTTAAAGTATCTTTTATCTTAGAGTAATTATAGATTCAGGGTCCCAAAAATAGCACCGAAAGTATAATCATCATTAGCTCCCTCTATTAATGTCTTAGATAACTGCTCTTCGATGATCAGAACTTGGATGTCACCGCTGGAGCAATAACCAGGAACTCTGCAAACTTAAACATTTTATTTGCTTTTCTACGAATACCACCTAGGGATTTAATCCAGGTTTCGAGATTGCATTTGGTTATCGCATATGCTCATTTCCCTTCTATTTGTGACCTTATAGGAGCATTTTTCTTGTTTTTCATGACCTTGATTTTTTTTTCTTTTGCAACAGGGTCTTACCATGTAGTCCTGGTAGACCACACTGATCTCAAACTCAAAGAGATCTCTGCCCACGTCTGTCTCCAGAGTGCAGGGATGAAAACGTGAGTCACTGCTCTCTGAAGAGGCTTGATACTTCTGAGAAGTACTGGTAACTGGTAACTCGTTTAGTAAAGCCTGAATCTGAACTGTTTCCCTGTGATTATGCAGAGGCTGCAGATTCGGGGGAAAGTCGAGAATACTGTCTTATAGTCTTGGTGTATCCAACACAGAGAAGGAATGTGATAGCAAGATATCTGAGCCAGATGTAGCTGGACACGTCTTTAATGCCAGCACTCTGGACTCAGGGGTAGACTGATTTCTGTGAGTTCAAGGCCAGCCTGGTTTACATGTCAAGTGTCAGTCCAGCTAGAATTATATAAAGAGAGCCTGTCTACTTTCATCATGGATACCCAGTGAGGTCACTGTGCCCTGGCTCTGTCCTGGGGTCATAGAAAAGCACAGGGCTATGGCCGCTGATATACAGGCCCTTTCAACAACATTGGAAATAAAACCATGCTGAGTCTGTGCCTGCATACTTCTATGACTTTCCAGAAGTCTGTGGGCAATGACTAAGGGGTCAAACCAGGCAAGAAGCAGTCCTGGAAGAAAAAAAAAAACATATCTTATTATAGGTGACTTACCGCTTACTATTCTGGTTTAGTTAGCTCTGGCTTCTGAAACCTATTTAACGGCTGTAGGGTAGGATACAAATCACACAATGTTCCTGTTCTCTGGGAAGAAGGGAACTTTGACCTTAATATCTTAGGACCAGGTCACCTTGGGAAAACAAAAAACAAAAAAAAACCCAACACTTGAGTCCTGAGAGTTAATCCTATTTCTTAGTTCACAGATGATTGTCATTATTAGGGCCTAGAACACCCCCTCCTGCTTTGTGTCACTTTATTTGTGTCCATTCGCTCATGGTTTTCAAGCTGATACATGCGTATCTTTACAAATATGTGTTGGGTTGTGTTACATGTGTAGTAGCTACTGTTTCTCTGTAGGTGTTAAATGACATTGTACAATGTCTGATGCGAAGGCCTGGGTTAGTGTCTGGGTGTTGATTAAATAGACGACCCCTTTCACAGGACCTCAGGATAATGTGCTGATGAATAGACGATGAGACTTTATTGCATTTATATGGTTTTCTGTGCCCTTTGAAATGTGATTAGTTCTTTTAAAGATCATGGGGCTCTTATGATACCGAGCTCATAAATAATTAAATCCAATTAATACTCCAGACAGAACCAAAGCCTAATTCATTTCGAGTTCTGGTTGTCAGCAGAGGAAGCCTCAGTTCACTACTTTTGAAATCATATCGCACCTGATTCCAGCTTCCCTTCCATTCATTTTGGTAGTAAAATACAAGACAAAGAGCGAGATTTATGTATTAGAATTTACATTAAAATATGCTGCTTTATTACTTAAAGAGATTTTAGAAGAGTATAGAGAATGATACAACAAAGTATATGCTTCTAAGGCTTTTCTTGAAAAATAATTTCTGAAATGCAAAATGATGTTTGAAAAGGCGCTAAGATAGTATAAAGTATGCCAGTGTGCCTCTCTGAAGGTGCCTCTCCAACTCTGTCCCCTTCTATCTTCCACCTCTCAAGCCACCTTTATTCTAGGTTCCGTGTTTCTCATCCACATGAGAGCCCCTGTGTTTTTTCTCTTTTATGTGTGCAACCAAAAACTGACTGCATTGTTCTGAAAATTTAGGGCTTTCTACAAATGGGCACATACTTTCAGCTACTTTTTACCGTGAAAACTTGGAAGTGTTTCCTTATTAGCGTGTGTGGCTCTGATTCGTTCATGTTCTCCCACCACTTGTTTTCTTTGCGGCCGAGTATTTTGGCTAGGAGCAACATTTGCTGCTGCAAATGCTCCTTAACCCGCTGCGTGTGCGTGTGCGTGTGCGTGGGAGGAAATTTCCCTCCAACACGTGACCGTTGGCTGATAGGCTCAAAATGCAAACCATTCAAAGAAATAATATTGACTTTCGGCTTGATCTTAACAGAAAATACAGGCCTTGAAAAAGAATGGGAGGGGCTGGAGAGATGGCTCCGCAGTTAAGATCCCTGGTTGTTCTTCCAGAGGACCTGGCCTGATTCCCAGCACCCACATGGCAGCTCACAACTGTCTGAAACTCTAGTCTGAGAGGATCCAATGTTTCTTCTGGCCTCCATAGGCACTGCTTGCACACAGTGCAGAGACACACTTTCAGGCAAAATATCCATACACGTAAAATAAAAATAAAGGTTAATTAAAACAAACAAACAAACAACAATCTATCCTAATTTTTCTCTACTTGTATAAGAGCCCAGCAAAGCCGTAGAATGTTTGATGTTTCTAATAGGACAGACTTGATAAAGTTTAAAATTTCATTAAGGTCGCTTAGTTTGTATCTCACCTATAATTTTTTTTAACCCAACATAAATGCAATAATATGGTGGTGCATGCTTTTAATCCTAGCACTCAGATACAGAGACAAGGAGTCTCTGAGTTCTAGGCCAGCCTGTTTACACAGCAAATTCCAGGAAAGCCAGGACTATATAAAGAGACCCTGTCTCAAAAAAAAAAAAAAAAAAAATCTAAACTTGCTAATTCTTGTGTCTATGGAATTTTAAAAAGAAAACATAAAGCAAAAGGAACATTATAAATGGCAGTAAAACAGGGGGAAAAAACACTTTACCTACTGGCCTCATAGAGCTCAGAGAAGGACACATCAGAATTTGGAATTAAAAAAAAAAAAACTCATCGGAAACTAAAGCAATGCTTCATCAACATTTTCTGCAAAAAAAAAATCCTATGATTTGCGAGGTGTCCTCCCTGCTCTGCTCACTTAAAATCAACCGACTTGCAGACACACGGCCTTGCCACAGTAATGCGGGCTGGAGGAGAGGAGTAGTGCCTGCCTGTCTTACACTGTGGATCCTTTATTTCTACTGCTTCTACTTTCCTTTGAGACAGGGTCTCCCATGTAACCTTGTCTGTCCTGGCACTCACTCTGTAGACCAGGCTGGCCTGGAATTCGCAGAGATCCTCCTGCCTCTGCCTCCTGAGTGCAGGGATTAAAGGTGTGTGCCGCTCTTTCCCACCTGCTTCTTGTCTCAATCCCACTACCCTTACGACACCCACTCGTTAGGCAGCCTGAAGGAAGAGTTGCCACACAACGTGCTCCACACTTTCACAGACTAAACTGATGCTCAGAACAACCCAGTTTGGAGGAATCATCATGGCATTCTTTGTGCATAAAAAGAGATTAAGCCGTAGAGATCAGATGGCTGCCCATGGACTTTCAGTTAATAGTAAACAGCAGCCTGGAGCAAGCATTGTGACCGGGATCTGCATGCTCCTGGGTCAGCATGGTCTTAGGTCTGTGCATTCCAGAGGTTACTCAGGGTCCTGCGGCTCTGCCTCACTGGCTGATAATGTCAGCATCAATTATTAGTGGACTTTACTAGATAATGACATTTATGAGCGCTGGTTGACAGCAAATACATAAGAAAATGGAAACCACCTGTTTTTTTCACCACGAAAAAGTAACTATGAGGGAGTGGCTAAAGAGATGGCTCTGTGGTTAAGGGAATTAGCTGTTCTTCTAGGGGACCAAGAACTGACTGGTTCCCAGAACCCACATGGAGCCTAATAATGTTCTATGACTGCAGTTCTAGAGAGTCCAATGCCTTCTTCTGGCTTCTGAGGGCACCACACACACGTAGTGCACAGACACGTAGGCAAAACACTCATACACATAAAATAAAAATAAGTAAATATTTTTAAAAAGTACCTACTTTTGGTTTGTTGCTCTGTGCTGAATTCTTCAAACACGCTTGCCAGCAATCTTCCTTTATTGTTTTTGCTTTTTAAAGATATAATGTAAAAATTTCAATTATGTGTGAATATGTGCATGCGTGTTGGGGTGCCTGAAAAGACCAGAAGAGGGCGTCAGATCCCTTGAACTGCAGTTACAGGGACTGTGGATCACCCCTCCTGGGTGCTGAGAGCCGAACCCAGATCCTCCGAAAGAGCAACAAGTGTTCATTCTGTCTTTATTCTTTCCTCATCCTGACTGCCTCCCCTCCCTACACTCCTCTGAGACCTCTCCCCCCATTGCCTCCACTGTTAAAGTCCCACAAAAGCCCCAAGCTCTGAGTCACCATTGCCCCAGCGCGTCTTGCAGGCAGGACAAGCTGGAGACAGAAGATTTTGTGGCTGGATTGTCCCAGCCCCACCCCTAGAAGCCTTGCCTGATTATAGAAGATGGCCGGTTCAGGCTGTGTCCCCCATTACTGGGAGTCCTCGCTAGGGCCCCCCACATAGGTTCCAGGAAGTTTCCACCGCACTAGCTTTCCATATCACTCCTCCCCAAATGCCAAACCAATTCCTGTCATTTCTCACCTCCCTCCCTCCCACTCTTCCTTCCTACTGTTTCCACACACACCTCAGTCCCCAGTCTAGCCACAAAGTCTGTTCTATTTCCCCTTCCCAGAGAGATGCACGTGTCCATCTCAAGAGCCCTCCTTGTCGCATAATCTCTCTGGGTCTGTGGCTTGTAGTGTGATTAACCTCTACTTAACAGCTAATATTCACTTGTAAGTGAGTACATATCATGTTTGTTTCTCTGGGTCTGGATTGCCTCACTCAGGATGATTTTTTTTTTCTAGTTCCATCTGTTTGCCTGAAAATTTCATGACGTCATTTTTTTTTAAACAGCTGAGTAATACTCGTATATGTAACTGCACCACGTTTTCTTTATCTGTTCTTTGGTTGAGGGACATCTAGGTTGTTTCCAGTTTCTGGCTATTATGAAGAAAATCTCTATAAACAAGTGTTCTTGTGGTAGGACGGAGAGTCTTTTGGGTGTATGTCCAAGAGTAGTGTAGCTGGGTTTAGAGGTAGATGGATTCCCAGTTTTCTGAGGAACTGCCCTGCCATTTGGGCTTTTCTTCCCTTGGTCAGCCTGCCACTGCAGCTGGTGGACCCTGAGGGGAGGAAGCCAAGGGCGGGAATGGTGGTCAGGGGTGCTGAGACCTCAGGCAGCTGTGAGTACATGAGAACAAACTCTTGGAAGGCAGCTTCATTGAGCAGCTCATTTAACTGGGGGAACAAAGGCTATTTAAACCTCTGGGGAGAGGGAAGAGGGGAGAGGCTTTTGGAGTGAGTGTACATCATTGGCTGGGGGCTAAGGCGCTGGGAAGGCCTTGTTTGCATGAGGAGGAATTCCAGGTGCTTGCTGGACATGACCTTATAAGAGGAGGGGAAGTTTAACCTGTAAGCTGGCTGACAGGCTAAGTGACCACCTCAAGGGTGGCAGAGGAGGGAGCCAAAAGGCTATGTGCCTGAGCAGGGTCATGCAGGCCCGGCGGGGGAGGGGAGGAGTGGTCCTCACTCTTACCGCTCTCAAGGCTAGATTTCTGAGGTTGGACACAACTCAAACCCGCTTCTGCTCCTGACCAGCTTCTCCCAGTTCCATGGTACCCAGGCCCCACACCTGGGTGTGTGTACAAGTTTGCACTCCCACCAGCAATGGGGGAGTACTCCCTTTGCTCCACATTCTCAATAACATGAGCTGTCACGTGTGTTTTTGATCTTAGACATTCTGACAGGTATAAGACGGAATCTCAGAGTCATTTTGATTTGCATTTCCCTGATGGCTAAGGATGGTGAACAGTTCTTTAAGTGTTGCTCAGCCATTTGAGATTCCTCTATTGAGAATTTCTCTGTTTAGATCTGTATACCCCATTTAAAAATTGAATCCTTTAGTTTGGTGAATTCTTTATATATATTCTTTATATATAATATCTTGGATATTAGACCTCCATCAGATGTGAAGTTAGTGAAAATCTTTTCCCATTCTGTAGTTTGCTGTTTTGTCCTATTGACAATGTCCGTTGCCTTACAGAAACTTTTCATTTTCATGAAGTCCCATTTATTAATTGTTGATCTTAGTGACTGAGCTGTTGGTGTTCTGTTCAGAAAGTTGTCTCCTGTACCAATGAGTTCAAGGCTATTCTCTGTTTTCTCTTCTTTCAGGTTCTGTGTATGTGGTTTTAAGTCGAGGTCTTTGATCCACTTAGACTTTAGTTTTGTGCAGGATGATAAATGTGGACCTATTTTCATTCTCCTCCATGCAGACATCCAGTTAGACCAGCACCATTTGTTGAAGATGCTTTCTTTTTTCCATTATGTATTTCTGGCTTCTTTACAAACTTCAGGTGTTTATAGGTGTGTGAATATACACGTCTGGGTCTTTGGTTTGATTCCATTGATCAATGACATGTCTGTTTTTACACTAATACCATGCAGTTTTTATTACTATAGCTCTGTAGCACTATAACAGGACCCTGGACCTTAGCACAACTGATTCCATGACAGAAATGCCATTTAGGTTGTAAAACTCAGCCTGTAGGCAACATCACCCCCCCCCCCAAAAAAAGACCCAATCCATCAAAGTCCATATACTTCTGTGAAAGTCTCAAAATGTGCTCACCTTGCTTTCTAGCTTCTGTAGTTCTGCTTCTAAGTGTTCTTGTTAACTGAAGTATGTCAACCCAGAACGTGTTTTTATTGTGCTTAAAAGCTCATCCTAAGAAAGGCTCAGTGCTACACTGGGATCCCAAATACCTAGGGTAGTAGCTGGCCAGCTAAAAAAGACTTTCCATTGGCTTAAACCCATGTCTGAGCAGTCTTCTCTGGTGAATACCCCACAAAAGTGCAGCTTGACCTCAGGTTTGGTGATTGTGGTGGTTTGAATAGGTTTGGCCCCCAGAGACTCATGTGTTTGAATGCTTGACCCACAGGGAGTGGCACTATTAGAAGTGTGGCCTTGTTGGAGGAAGTGTGTCACCATGGGGACGGGCTTTGAGGTTTTCTATGCTTGTGCCCGACCTAGTGTAGAATGAGAGCCTCCTCCTGGCAGCCTTTGGATCAAGATATAAAACTCTCAGCACCACATCTGCCAGCAGGCCTCCATGCTTCCTGATATGATAATGGACTGAACCTCTGAAACTGTAGGCCAGCCTCAATTAAATGGTTTATTTTGTAAGAGTTGCCTTGATCATGGTGTCACTTCACAGCAATAAAGCCCTAAGGAAGACAGTGTTACTTCCAAAAGTTCTTTTATTGTTCAAGATTGTTTTAGCAATCTTATTTTCCTCCCATATAAAGTTGGGAATTGTCCTTTCAGGGTCTGTAAAACGTTGTGTTGGAATTTTGATGAGGATTGCATTGAATCTGTATGTTTTTGGGTTTTTGTTTTGTTTTTGGTAAGATGGTCATTTTTACTATATTAATCCTACCAATCCATGAGCATAAGAGATCTTTCCATCTTCTGATATATTCTTGTCAATTTCTTTCTTCGAATACTTGAAGTCATACAACTTTTTCATTTGCTTGGTTAGGGTGACCCCAAGATATTTTATATTGTTTGTGGCTGTTGTGAAGGGTGCTGTTTCCCTAATTTCTTACAAATGACCCATTTGTCATTTGTATATGGGGGGGGAGGGCTACTGATTTTTTTTTTGTTGTTGTTAATCTTGAATCCAGACACTTTGCGGAAGGTGTTTATCAGGAGTTTCCTGGTAGAATTTTGGGGGTCGCTTATGTATACTATTATATCATCTAAAAATAACAATCCTTTGCCTTCTTCCTTTCCAATTTGTATCCCCTTGATCTCCTTCAGTCATCTTATTGCTCTAGCTAGAACTTTAAGTACTATATTGAATAGATATGGAGAGAGTTGACAACCTTATCTTGTTCCTGATTTTAGTGGAATTGCTTTGGATTTCTTTCCATTTAATTTGATGTTGGCTATCGGCTTGCTATAAACTGCCTTTATTATGTTTAGGTATTTCCCTTGTATCCCTAATCTCACCAAGACTTGCAGCGCATTCTTAACACTGAGCCATCTGACCAACTGCTCTTTGTTTTATTTTATCTTCTTACACAGTCGTGGCTGGGCTGGTACTCACTATCTAGCCCATGCTCTGGACTCACAGCAATCCTCTTTCCTCAGCCTCCCATGGGTTCAGATTTGTAAGGGTGTGTCAAAACACCTACACACCCCCTTCTTTTTGCTTGGGTCAAGATATAGGTATCATTTTAAAATACACTGCTTTAGTGGAAATATAACTCACATGCTGCATAATTCCCTCATCTAAAACACGAGTTCAGTGATTTTTTTAAAATATCTTTGCAGGATTCTATAACTGTAACTTAGAATCAAATTTTAGAATACCATCTTGGGGTGTAGGTCAGTGATAAAGCATATACTTAGTAATCATGAGGCTCTCTCTGGGTTCAGGCCAGGTGTGGTGGTGAATGACTCTAGCCCCAGCACACAGGAGGTAGACCAGATGGATCTCTGAGTTCAAGGCCATGCTGGTGTACATAGTGCATTCCAGGACAGCCAGGGCTACATAGAAATAATCAAGCAAGCAAGCAAACAAACAAATGACATCAGGTCCTTCTCTCTTTCTCTCCCTCTCTGTCTCTTTCTCTCTCTCCCTACCCCCACACCATCACCACCACCACCAACAACAACAAAACACCCAGATAATTTTAGGTTATTTTCGTCATTCTCCCCAAACAGCCCCATGATCATACCTTACCCTCTGACTTCTGGCTGTAGGTAACCCCACCTACGTTCTGTCTCTATAGACTTTCATGTTCTAAACATCTCCCATAGACACACCATGCAAAGTGTGGTGCTTGTGACCAGTCTCATAAAATCAGCATGCTCATCCACACCGTGGCATGTATGAAGACTCCATTCCACACAATGTTCTCTTACATGGATGGCCATCTTCTGTTGATGGACACTGGGGCTGAATATGTAAAGATGCTCTGACTGTTGGTGTATACTTTTTTTTGTGTGAGCACGTTTTCATTCTCCCAGAAATGCATGCTGACTCATATCATAGTTGTATATTTGATCTCCAGACTGGTTTCCAATGCAGCCACACTGCAATGACATTCATACCGGCAGTGTGCGAGGGCTCTCCATCCTTGTAACTCTAGCTGACATCTGCTGTTTGATGACAGACATCCTAAGGGCACAAAGGGTTGCTTTGCTGTGGTTCTGCTTTGCAGTTTCCTGAGCACTTAATGGGATTGTTGGCCATTTGTATATCTTTGAGAAAATATTTAAACATGTCCGTGGAGGTACATGTCTTTAATCTCAGCATTCTGGAGGTGGAGGAAGCAGGATCTCTCTTCTGGGCCAGACTGGTCTACACAAGGAGTTCCAGGTTATCAAGGTTACACATAATAAAACCTTGTCTCAAAAACAAAACAAACCACCAACAGCAAACTGAACCAACCAACCAACTAACCAGCCAAACCAAAAGACTCCAATACCCTATAAATAAATAGATAAATAAGTAAAATTGGGCTGTCTTTTTATTGTTGAGTTATATGTGTGTATGTATTCAGATGCAAGTCAGTATCCGATTTCTGGCTGGCAAGTATTTTTACCCACTTTGTGGGTTGTCTCTTCATTTTCTTCATGGTTTCCTTTGAAGCAGAAAGCTATCAATTTTACTGCCATCCAGGTCATCTTATTTTTCTTTGATTCTTGTGCTTTTAGACTTATGTCTCAGAAGGCCAAGCCTTATTTTAAACAGTCAAAATCATATAAGATAAAACAATTAGGATTTCAGTTTTTTCACATCAGAGTTCATCATGGACATTTTACCTAAAAATTTCCTCCTGATTTTCACTTTAAATTATCTGGCTTTATCAAGGCTTCAGAGACTTAGCAACATTACAAAAGATGGCAGGAAACACTGCCTGAAAAAACCTTCAAGCTGCAGAGATGGCTCTGCAGTTAAGAGCAATCAATGGCTGCCCTTCTAGAGGACCCAGGCTTGGTTCTCAGCACCCATTTACAGGCTCACACCATCTGTACCTACCACTCCAGAGCATCTGACTCTTCTTTTCTGACCTCTGTGGGCACCAGGCACACATGCGGTGCATAGACAAATACACACAATTTTTAAATTTGCAGTGACTTAAAAAATAAGCTAAACTAAAAACAAAAACAAGACCTTAAAGGAAACACTCTACCCCCAAGTTGATTACATTTTCATCTTAAAAAGCAAAATAGTCACATTACAAAAAAAAAAAAAACAACATAGACCATAGAGGAAAACACAAAACACAACAAAAACAAAACAAAACAAAACAAAAAACAAAAAACAGGCACCCATGCTACCCTAAATGCTATCATTATCATTTTCATTCTGATACTTTTAAAAAAGTAAGTCTCTGAAGAATTACAAACATAGAAATGGTAATTTTTGTTCCTGTTCTTGGGGCTGAAGAGATGGCTCAGTGGTTAAGAGCACTGGCTGCTGTTTCAGAAGACCAGGTTTTGATTCTCAGTATCCTACATGGTGGCTCACAACTGTCTGTATCTGCAGTTCCAGGGGATCTGATACCCTCTTCTGGCCTCTAAGGACAGCAGGCACATCCATGGTGCAAAGACATATATGCAAAGGAAAACACTCACAAACATAAAATGAAAGCATTTCGAAAAATATTGTTACAGTTTAACCCCCTATAGGAAACTCTATGTTTCTCTTCAGTTTTTCCCTACTATGCAGAATATACCAAAGGAATGTATCATAACTTGCATTCTTTCAATAGATAGGTGGATATTTTTCAGGTACCTTCTGCTTTCCTCCTCTTTTTCTATTACAAGTAAAGCATAGATGAATATTTTTCTTGCTTGCAGCTTTTTCATAACATTCTATAACACGTTTTATAACATTTTTCCCCTGCAACTAAATTGCTAAATTAAAATTATAAATTTACTTGTGCTTCCTAATCTATAGTGCCAACTTGCTTTCCCAAATGTTGGCATTGTCTTAACATGCTATTGCTGATGATTGACGATTCCTCCCACCTCCCAGGGGAGAGCATGAACACAGTCTTCCACTACCACAGACTGTGTGTTTCAGCTCCCCTCATTTGGGGAAATGTAGGGGTCAGCACTCTCCACATGCAATGGGTGAGCCTTGCCCTGGGAAAGCCACTTTCCTGATCATGGTGTCTCCCCTGTCAGAAGTATGATGGGAATATCTTGATCACCCTCATTTTGAAAACACCTCGCTAACCCAATTGAGAAGAAGAGGGCTTCTGATTGTTCTAATCTGTTTTTCATTTTATCACTACCTGGATCATACGCAGCATCTTCCTTAGATGGGCTTTGTAGCTTTATTTCCTTTTAACTATTATTAATGTGAGAATCACTCAGACTTCTCATACATTAAATATGAAGCTACCTATATCTAAACATTAATATTTCAGGGGATCCATTTCTTCAAAGTTTTGTTTCAACAGGGAATTTATATTTGTAACTTTGTCATAGAGATACAGCTCCAATAATTTTTTTTTTCTCTCCCCGCCAAATCAAGGTCTATAAGTTAGGGAGAATTTCTTCTACCGTAGACAAAAGAAGGGCAAGTGAGGTGAAAAGACTGATTAGCAAAAAGGTATGTTCTTAAAGACAAGGTACTATTATGCCTTGATATTGTTCAAGTTAAAAATTTTATAGCCAAGCTCCCATCATTTTATATTCATCTTTTAGTATATAATTATTTTAAATATAGACTATTATTCTAATTATCTCTAATTAAAAGCACTTTAATATATCAATGTATATTCTAACAAAAAAAGAGTTTTGGATTCATTCCATTTTATAATACAGTCTTCCAGTTCTCTGAAGTAATTTTATATGTAGGCAGTAACTCTTGGGGTGTTCCTTTAGATAAGCTATGAATTTTAAAACTAACTCACATTTTACTTTATTGTCCTACAAAAATAAATGCTAGAGGACTTTTCACTAAGTGTTCCGTGCCTTCATTAAGTACTTTTCTTTTATCTGATTATGTGCATGCTGCGTTCAATGAATACTAACTACTCCTATTTGGCATTCTATTTCATAGTGAGGAGGTAGATTCAGCACAGCCTAATTATCATTATTCTATTAGCCAGGCAGTCCCCTGGGACCACAAGAATGTGTCCTGTTATTTTCAGTTCTGGTCAGTCATCAATGCATGGACTTAATGCACAGTTAAGTCAAGGCATGAATACACTTAGTCACATGGCTCATTTGAAAAACCTAAAATGAAGAGAGCATGTAGGACAAATTCAGAGTAAAGATTTTCTTCATTCCTTTTGAAAAGAGCACAGCAGAAGTTTACACATTTTGGTACCTTGTACCCAAGTGTGATCCCCTTCTCCTGCATTCTCACTAATGTATCATTCTAGCCCTTACACGACTGCGAAGGTGGGCACCTATTTGGATGGAGATGAGGGTGAGTGCACCTTACTTTTTCAGCTTCACTTCCTTTCCATTATTACATTCATCTTTCCCTGTGGTGGGTCTCTTCTTTCTTTCCTTCCCTATTAACACCTTAATCACATCAAGGTCCCCGTTTGGATTTCAATGTGAAAAGCTCCCCAGTGGCACAGGCATCTGAACCCCTGGTCTCCAGCTAATGGCACTGTTTAGAAGGTTGTGACCCTTTAGACAGAGGAGCCTTGCTGGTGGAGGTGGGTCACTGGGAGCTACCTCACTTTCTGCCTTCTCTCTGCTTCCTGACTGCAGAGGCAAGGTAGTGCCTCCCTACACTGCTGCATCTTTCCCACCTTCATGGACTGTAGCCTCTCAAACTGTAAGCCAACACAAGCCGTTTGGACACAGTAACAAGAAAAGTAACTAATGTAGTCTATTCTTCCTCCTGGTACCCTTCTGTCTTCTTGTGCCTCTTGAAATACTGCCAGCAATCTAGCTATGGTCCCAGTTCAACAGAAGCTTATTTTCCTTAACCCTATTCTTTTTTTGATAGTAACAATTCTTATTTTTATTTTTTTTGCATCATCAAAGGAACTTATGTCCTTTATAAAATCTGCAAAAACACAAGAAAGAAAGCGAAAGTAATGAGAGCTGATTGTTATTCCGACTTCCAAGGGGAAATAGCAAATTATTGTTGCATTTCCTTTGTTTTAACATAAAAAAGCCAAACACCTGGCATAATAATGGGTGTTGGTTCTCCTGTCACTCTAAAGGTAGAGGCAGAAGAATAACAAATTTAAAATCACTCAAAGCAAAACATAAAAACAAACAAACAAACAAACAAAAAAACAGGAACAAATCAGGTTCACAGTAGTTATGTTTTGTATCTAAATTTTTCAGTTCACATTCACCATAAGCATTTTTGTCTATAATTTGTGTGAAAATGTAAATATTCTGTTGAAAAAACATTGAAGTATTGAGAAAATTAGAAAGAAGTCTGTAGCTGGGCTTTTTAGCTACTTTTTTGGATTCTTACATATACAATTTCTCCACCCTAATCCCTCCCAACACCCCAACACTAGGTAGGCAAGAAAAAAGGTTAGAGGAGAAATGGGGGCATAGTTCTCTTTAGACTATTTTCTGCTGATTAGGGGCTTTAAATTCCTTGGGCAAGTACAATCTTCATCATCAGAGTATCTCCAAAAAGCAACCAGCAATCCAGCAACAGCTCCCACAGGCCCTCTTGAGGTTCTCACACTTACACACTGTCAGGAGTCCCCAGAATTCCAAATGTAAACTATTCGAACCTGACAGAAATCACACCCCTCCTAGAGCATGAGATAAATCACTGTTAGCTGCTGTGGACAATCTGGAGCAGCCCCATATCCCACACCTGGGATTAAAACAAAAACATACTCACCTAACATAACTGGGTTTTTTAAGAAACCAAACTTTTCACTACAGAAGTCATTTATTATCTTATCAAGATAATTACTTTTTAAAGTTTTGATTGATTTCTAGTCTTCCTGTCTTTTCTCTCCCAAATGCTCTAACACAGATGTTGTATTTATAATATTTACTATTGATATATCTTTTAGTAAAGTTGTGGTTAATCCTAAACAGCTGTATAACCAAATCACCACACAGAGACTATGATTTATTTAGTTAACCTAGAGCACAATGCTGGGCAATAGTTACTCCATCCTAAACCTCCCAGCCCGCATAGTTTCCTAACAGTCAGATTCACCCATTATACTTGCTTTTAGTGATACCTTAGGTCCAGTTTGTTCTCCACGTCATTCCAAGACCTCTCCTTTAGCCTCTCTCTCCCAGCTTCTGCTCCTCTTTTTCCTCCTACTCCTTCCTCTCCTCTGGCTTCTCCTCTCCTCCAGCTCCTCCTTCCTCCCCTCCCACTCTGAACCAGGATGTCCCACCCTATCCTCTCCATTGCTCAACATTCGGGCTGGTTGTTTTAATTGACCATTTAGAGAACAGATGGTGGCATGTTTATACAAACTTGAGACAGGTGATGCTTAGAATAAGTATAACAAAGCAATGTCTGGATTGAAACCAGATAGTGGGGAAGAGAAACCAGCATTTGAATGAACAAGGGTAAGGTGTATACATTCCAAAAGAACATTATACCAATACACTGAGCTATACTTTCTGCCATAAATATGACTCAAAAAAAAAAAAAAAAAGAATAGAGAGTGGGGCTGGTGAGATGTCTCAGTGCATAAAGGTGCTTGCCATCAAGCTTGGTAACCTGGCTTACTCTCTGGAACGTGACATGGTGGAAGGAAGAGAATGAACCCTTGTGAGTTGTCCTCTGACCCCACAGGCATGTCTTAGTAAGTATGCACACGTGCACAAACAGATTAAAAAGAAAACAAAGACCTGCAAGAAGCAGTGGATCACAATCTACACATATTTTGTAAAATAACTTTCTTTGAGTACAGTAAGTCTTCTGTGTCTTCATGTTCCACATCCCTACACTCAAGCCATCAAAAATTCAAAATATTTTACAAAAGTTAAAAATTTGTATGAACTTTCTTGGCTATTGTTTCTTCAACAATAAGTAGAGCATTTACACAGTATTAAGGCATTATAAGCAAGCTGGATGTGACTTACACACAGGCTAAATGCAAATGCTATGCCCCTTCATGTGAGAGACTTGAGCATCTGAAGACTTTGTTATTCCCTACGGGAGGGAATGGCTGTTGAAATCAATTCTCTACCTATGCTGTTGGAGGAATATACCTACCACGTTCTGAGTGTGTGTGTGTGGGGGGGGGGCAAAATAACAAACTCAACAGAAAGGCTTTGGCCCTCGGGAGAAAGACAAAAGGCAAACCAATAGGACAGAATGGCATCAATGCTGTGCCTTTGGATGAGCACTGTGGTGTAACAGAAAGCAGGGAGAGGGGATGGAAGCTCACACTGGGCTGGCTCTTCTGTATAGGTTGATCAGGTGGAAAAGCCCCCTAATAAAAAATAATCCTAAACAAAAACACTGCATTTTTTTTTTTCTGGAATTTGTATTATTTGTGGTATATTTCAGCTTTGTGTTTAACACACAGAATTTTTTTTTTCATTCTAAATTTATACTTTATACTTGAAGTTATTCCTAATTTCTTGTTATTTTTCCCTCTTCCCTGTTTTCCTGTTCTTTTTTTCTTCCTCTGTGCAGATAGTCTTTTTTTATTATTTATTTTTTATAAATTATAGTTTATTCACTTTGTGTCCCTACTGTAGCCCACTCTCTCATCCCCTCCCAATCCCATCCTGCTTCCCTCATCTCCTCCCATGCCCCTCCCCCAGTCCACTGATAGGGGACGTCCTCCTCCCCTTCCCTCTGATCCTAGCCTATCAGGTCTCATCAAGGACTGGCTGCATTGTCTTCCTCTGTGGCCCGGTAAGGCTGTTCCACCATCAGGGGGAGGTGATCAAAGAGCCAATCAGTTCCAGTCAGAGACAGTCCCTGTTCCCCTTACTAGGGTACCCACTTGGACACTGAGCTGCCATAGGCTACATCTGTGCAGGGGTTCTAGGTTATCTCCATGCAAAGTCCCTGGAAGATAGTTTTATTCTGTAACCTTACCTGGCTTGGCCCAGGGTGGCCTTGAACATAGGTAGTCTTCTTGCCTTAGCCTCCTGAGTACTGGGAGTATAAGAAGACACCGCCATGCCAGGCTTGTATTACTTTTCTTTAAAGGATTCCTAAATTATATTGCTTCAGACCTCAGGAATCACTGTCTATATCTACTGGCAGGCTGTAAGTGGGACTAAGAAATGAAAATTCCTAAAGGCAGGAGTTGAGTTGTGGTCCTTGGTTAGTGACTGACTCTGCCACCCAGAACTCTAACCTTGCCTACATACCAAAGAGCTCTTGGCAAGTTTAGGACATGGAGGACCTAGGCACCTGTAAAATCAGGAAGGGGGGTGGGTGGGCTGAATATGTGCATGATAAAATGGTGTATTCCAGATCTGGTGACTTCGGAATGTGCCTGAAACCCGCATCTCCCCATCCCTGAAGCTTGGCTTACTGAGGCTCATTCCGTGAGCTATCATTATCAGTAATTTCCCTGCTTCTGACACCTATTTTATTTTCCAACAAGTCAGAGACTATTGAAAATGAAATGTCTGCTTGCATTCAGATAAGCCCTGTGTGTGTCCACACATTAGTTTATTTCTAACTTAAAGAATTTTGAAACCAGACCAATTTCTGCAGAAAGTGGATGATGGGAAGGCAGTCAGGAGATGACAGGAATTACAAAGTCTGGGTCCTGCTGAGCCTTTAACATTCTGTTAGAGGTATTTGCTTGGCAGACTCACAGCCTGGATGTTAGGCTGAACACCCAAGGATGTGGTAACACTCGAAACAGGATGTTCACTCACTGGTCCAGACAAAGAAGGAAATAGAGTTAGCATCACTTGTTCTGCTACTTTTGAGTCTTATAGCTGAGATCTTTGGAGCTTCGTGGATCCTGTCTCGCGCTGATAACCTAAATAGCTTTATATAACATCCTACCGAATGTATTTTATAAACAGTTTTCAAGAGAATTAGAAGTGGCAATAGATCATAAACAACATAATTGCCTCATCATAACAAAGCATTTCTGGTATTTTAGGGAATTGTGCTTTAAATTTAGAGAAAACGTCTCCCTCTTGATTTTTTTTCCTAAGTCTTTTTCTGGCGTTACTTCCATACCCATAAACACTCAGTGTTCGACAACCTTGGGGGATTGTGTCCCGAAAGTCTCCTCAGATATTAAACTTCTCAGATGTTTAAGTCTCTTACAGAAGATGACACAGTCTTTGCATATAGCTCATACACATTCTCTCATATACCTGGTGAAATGATGCCCAGGACTGAGAACCACACAGCTAGGAGAAGAGTAAAGCTGGTGAGCCATTTTTTTTTTTCTCCAGTGAATGAGGAGGCAGACAGCACTCCTAATGGATCCAGCGCCTGGAGTTTCTAGCTGCTGACTCGATGCTGTTGGCATCATCCCTTCCTTCCATTCCATTAATGTCAAGGACTTAGGGGTTGAGATAGGAGAACACAAGCATCCGTGGATACAGAGGTCCAGAGGTCCACTTACCTGGGATAGTCTGAGTGAAATGAGACATGTCGGGAACTGCGTGGAGGCACATGAGACAGCAGTGAGAACAGCCCAAGGAAATAATGACCTTTGTTCCTGAGATCTGAGATTTGCAGAACTGGAAAGCATGGAGTGATCACTCAGTTCCGGCCAGATGGGCCTCGCTTAGCCCTTCCACTAAGAGAAGGCACCTGTCAGTTTGCAGTTATTCATCACTTGCTGTGAGAAGGCACCCACATGTCTGGCGCCATTCATCCACCACCCGTATAAACCAGAGTTAAAGGAGCTTGTTCAGCAGATATAGAAGGACTCTTGTTTGAAGTCAACATTGCCAGGAACCTGGATTTAGTAAGCTTGCCTTCGTTGTCTCAACAGCTTGTGTCTTGAGTTTATTGGACCATCATGAGAGCAGCCAGACCGGTATCCAATGACAACCATACAAGATATGGCCCACAAGAGGGAAGTTCCCCAAAATGTGTCTTTTGACTGTGATAGGAAGTGACCTAGGTCAGAAGGAAAGGAGGATGCACAGAGAGTTTGAGACATTTTGACAGGCTAAAATAAAGATGAAGAACAAGATAAAATGTGAGTGGAGGGGGCTTAGCAGTGGTAGGCACTATTGGCTGCTTTTCCGGAGGACCCAGGTTCAATTCCCAGCACCCACATGAAGGCTCACAACTGTCTGTAACTCCAGGAGATCTAATGCATTCTTCTGGCTTCTGCCTCCACCATGCAAGCAAATGGCGCACAGAGAGACGTACATGAAAGAAAACATTTCCGTGCAATAACATAAAGTAAAAACTTAAGTTGCGCCTTATAATTATAGACCAAATAAAACTTGCTAGGATTTTTAAAATCTGTAATTTCTAGATTTAATGAATTTAGAAAAACAGGAAACTCCTCATAACTGAGGCTACAAATATGTAAAATTCTAAAGAAAAGCTCACAAGGTGATTACAGACCTTACAAATAAGGTCAAATCTGGAAAGTTGCTTCTGAAAAATGTGTAAAGTAACACAATCAGGAATGACCTTCCCAATATTATACATGACTAAAAAAAACACACACACACACACACAACACAAAACAATATCCCATCTGTAACACAGGATCAGTGACATGAATCTGTAAGTAAATATTTACATAGAGAGAGGCTACTGGCATCCAAGGGTGCCATTAGCAGCTTATAATGAACAGAAAACCCTTAACAGCAAAGAGACATCTGAGCTACAATAAAACTATACTCAATATCTATTGATGAGTACTGGAGCTTTGCATGGTTTAAAATTTTAGTATGCTTTTCTATACTTGTCAGCGTTTCTTATAATACATGTAATACTGTGAAAAATCAGTTAAGAAATACAGTCCATGAAATGAACTATCGAGGATTGATCTGTTCTGTAAACAGTGTCAAAAGGTTTTGATGGATTTTGTTGACAGGGAGCCTACAGTCTTGTACGGGATTAACCAAGATATAATATCTAGAGTGAGTGACTCATTGTCCCATCTCTCTGTGGGGGGGTCAGGTCCTACGTGGGCTTTCATGTCCAGGGCCCTGTATTTAACCAAGAGGAATACCATACAGTAAGTTATGCATTGGGTATGCGCTGTAAGATCTCCAGTGAATACCTGATAACCTTATATATGTGTTGTAAATATCTGATATGGAACCTTATACATTTATGTTTTCTACACATACATAGCTGTGTGTATTAGTCAGGGTTCTCTGGAGTATCAACTTTAGAATGAATCTCTCTATATAGAGGGGATTTATTAGAATGACTTACAGGCTGTGGTCCAGCTCATCTAACAGTGGCTGCCTATGAACTGAAGGTCCAAGAAACCAGTAGTTGTTCAGTTCACAAAGCTGGATGTCTCAGCTGGCCTTCAGTACACACCAGAATCCTGAAGAAGCAGGCTCTAATTCCAGTGAAGGAATGGATTTGCTAGTGAGTGCTAGAGCAAGCAGGCAATGAGCAAGTGCTTTCTTCTCCCATGTTCCTTTTATAGGCTGCCACAGAAGCTGTGGTCCAGATTAAAGATGCATCTTCCCACCTCAGAAGATCTGGACTAGAAATGAGTCTCTCCGTTTCAAATGATTTAATTAAGTTAAAAAAAAAAAAAAGTCCTTCCAGTAATTTGGGTTTTAGTTAATTCCAGATGTAGTCAAGTCGACAACCAAGAATAGCCATCACAGTTAAGTTTAATTTACAACTTAGGTATAATAGGGGATTAATAGCAACTAATAATAAAGCAGTTATAATGATATATATAATAAGGTTATTTGAATGCCCGTCTTTCTCAATACACATTATTAAACAGTACTTACCTTGTTGTGCTGCCTGAGTGATGAGATTAAGAGAAGCTTGATGCAGGCACTGTAATGGAGTGCCAGGTTACTGTTCTTGTGCTTCTTGATCACAGCATGCAGAACTCAAGTGGCTAAACTCATAACACCCAAGATGGGGCCTGATGGCTGCTACTCTTCCTTCACAGGAGATGGTGGAGAGGGTTGCCTCAGATTCTGGCTGTTCCCTGCTGCACCTCTCTGCCAGCTATATGGAATTCTACCCGATTTCCATGGCCTCATGGAGGATACAGTGTAGGCAAAGCTAATGGAAATTCCGGGGCGGGGGGACTACATCTGTGCAGCTATGGGGAAGTCACCGCCCATGTTGGAGATCTTCCAAGTGATGTGGCCGCTCTGGAATCACCATGCTCCTGCAATTCTTCACCTAGCTTCCTAGCTAGCCCAACAAACTCACTGGCGCCCGAAGTTGGGCTTGGGTAGAACTATTTTGGTTTGTCATTGGTACCCTTTTAAGGAAGGGCCAGACATCTGTTTACATCTCTCTGGAAAGAGTCCCCACAACAATCTCTTACTAGGAAAATGGGTTAACTAACTGTGGCATTGAATGCCATGGAATGTTGCGTCACAATCAACAAAGACCGCACTGTTTACACAACAACTCTGGTGGATCTCAAGGACACTATGCGGTGATAAAGGGTGATCTTGACCATTACATGGTGTAAGACTTCATTTCTGTAATATCCCCCAAGTGATAACATTACAGAGATGGAAAACAGGCCAGTGGCTGCCATAGTTAGGGGTGGGGAGGAGAGGTAGCTGAGAAAGATTTTTGGGGTAGGACAATTTTGTACCTTGTTAGTGGTGGGTTATGTAAATCCACACACAGAAAAATGGGACAGAAAGAAATCCCACACATACGACCAAGTGGTTTTTCAACTGGAGTGTCAATACCATCTGAAGAGTACAATATTTTCAACAAACGGTCCTGAGAAAACTGCATACCCACATGCAAAATAAGGGAGCGGGACACTTTCAGCACACAAGAAAATTAGCTAAAGATGAACAAAGCCCTCTAACACTTAAAACTAAAGAACTCTCAGCTCAACACACATGGGAAAAAAAGACACTAAATCTGACAATGTTTTTTTTTTTTTATACATGACACTGAAAGCAAAGGAAGAAAAATTAGCAAAAGTAGCATATCTGTGCTCATTACGGAGCCTCCCCACAACAGTGCTTTGTGGTCATTTCTCTGTTCTGCTAACGATTGATGGGGCTGGCACCCCATGTCCTCTGCCCCCTCCAGGGCCTCTTGGGATACAGGTGGTGTTCAGATGGACCCCACCGCTCAGAGACGATGTGGAGGGGGGGAGGAAGTGATTCTCCACCTCACGTGGTCCTGTTAGCACAGGCCTGCGAAAATAAGCTCTGCCACTGAATAAACGGTTTGATTTTATTTCAAAATTGTACAAAAGGCCGTGAGCGGCTATAAAAAACTTTGTCTTCGGAACACATGGAAATTCAGAAAGAACGAGATAGGCATTGTTCACAGTGTAAAGGAAGGGCTCTCTCTCTGAGGAGGAGGAGGCATTACAGCTCTTCCCTCCTTTTCTCTAGTCTCTTGAGGTCTCCCTCCCGGAGGGTTCGGATGAAACTGGTAAATCCTGATTCCTGCAGGGTATGGAAGAAGATAGCGAAGAGAAGGGACTTAGACCCTGAGTGATATGCGCCCTCCAGTCCCCCAGCTCCTGTGCAGACCCACAGAGAGACACTGCTGGTTTTGGCATTCCCCCCTACCCCCACCCCCCGCCCAAGGCTCCCAGCAGGGTGAAGACATATCCCATAATTCTGTCAGCACAGAGTGTCCGAGCTGACTGCTGAGGCTCCTGTCTGCCCTCTGCAATGGCTGCTTTTGGGCCCACTCCACTCACCGTGCGATCACTTTCATACTTTTCTACAAATTTCCCGTAGTGGTAGTAGTGGAAAGTGGGGTAGGCCTTCACGGCCTCCTGCTGACACAGGTCCTGGTTCTTGTCCTTGACACAGTCCACAGCAGCACAGGCAATCTAGGGGGTGAGGTGGGGAGGGTCAGTGGAGACATCGCCAGTCACCACATCTGCCAGGGGCAGTGCTGGACTGAGGAGAAAGCGAGAACATTGTACTCCAGTTTCCTAAGGGCAAATCTTCTTGCTGGCACGTTAAGACTCATGGAGAACAACTAGCCACTTGGCACCTCAGTTTCCTCGGATAAGGATCAGGATGTTACGAAGACTAAGAGGATTCAAATGAGGCCTGTCAGCCTATGCTCAATGGTTAGCAGCATCGGCTACTGTGTCACTCTCTCCTACTGACTCCATACCCCATACACTGGCCCTGCTAGCACCTGGGAAGGGACTGGATAAAGACCATTCTCAACTTTGTGTGATTTGAGCTACCATGGGGGTGGCCCAGGATGCCAGTAGACCAAAGGTATTCTGTACCATTCACCATCCAAGCCAATGACAGGACAGTACATTCCAGGAACTGCTACGGAGTTCGGTCTCTTTAAGGTAATCAGGTTTTGGTGAAAAGTTCAAGTGGACTTTGGCCTCTTCTGGGCCATCTAACAAGCTGCATTTGCCAGGCAGCTCTTCTTTTTTTTTTTTTTTTTTGTCTTTCTTTCAAAGTAAGAGGGTATGAAGTAGAAGTTGGGGAGACTTTTATTTTGTTGAAGGTCACACACTGGGGAAAGAGGAGAAAGAGTCAGCTAGAGGCAATACACAAAGCCACATCCCGGGAAGCAGGAATGGCAAGCTCGGATGGGAGGCAAATCTTCCTCTCACGTGCCAGGCCTGCTGTAGATGCCGGGGTGGAGGAGGGTGAGGGGGAGGAGGACAGGTGATGTTGACAAAGTCCAGCCAACAAGCTCCTGCTGTGTAACAAATGAGATCATTCTAGAGCCTGGTGACTGCTCTGCTGACATCTGGGACAATTCAAGATTGCTGAATAACCACGATTCACAGTTCTGCCTGCTGACTAGGGAAAAGAGTTCTGCAGGCCACAGAAGCCATAGGTACTGGTTACTTAACTATGTACCTAGGCGAGTGGCCACTGTCTTATGAGCTGTAAGACTGACAGCTAAGGCAGGCAAGGGGGGAAAGGCTCCCCAGACTAACACTAGAGCACAATCGCTGTGCTCCCTCACCTCTCCAGGCTTCCCTTTGAATCTGCAGCCTGATTGTTTTATACAACAAGACTTTTATAGCGAAGTTTGCAAACTCACTGAAGATAATCCATAGCTGGCTCTCGAGCCCGCTCTGTTTGGCCCACATAGAACTTAAAAAGAAAATAAATTTGAATTAGCTGCCAATGTGGAAGGAGCCAGAAGATTTAATATAAAAATTTGGCTCTGAGCTCCTCTACAAACATCAGAAGATTGGAATGGTACTTGCCCTGCGTTCCCACAGGCAGCGACTGGCTGAGCAGACGGGCAGCTGTCTCCTTCCGGGAGGTTAACCCTGCCCTTCACCAGCACCCACCATGAGCTCAATTCGCTTAGGCTAGCAGCTGGCCGAAGTAGGTTCCGGAGAACCCCGGCTCATCTTCTAAATTGTGTTCTGAATTATTTAGAGACATGAGGCAGATGCTCCCATTGTCGTCCAACTGCAGGGTTTTCTTCTCCCGGACAAGCACTCCCGACTCCACATGGCCAGCAGCACAGGGTCCACTGCGGCCAGCCCTGGGCTAGGGACCGCTAACTCTGTTCAAGGTTTGATGAACACTGCTCCGGGCCGCCGCTCTCCCTGCGTCCGCTTTAAATTATGAATTCAATTTGTATACATGCCCCGGAGCTGTTAGAAATGTAGTGTATGGTTTTTATAAATCCACTAAATTAAAAATGGATACTTGTGAATCCCTCACACTAGCTGTCAGCCGTGTACACCGACTGCGACTTTTAGCTGCAAGGGGGGTGGGGGATGGGAATCCAGGTTCAGTTTCTATAGGAGACGAGTGTGGCCAATATCCTTCAGGAAGAATCTGTTCTCTGAGCTCTCCACCTCGCCTTCCTGAACTCTCATCCCATCAAGACCTACTTGTGATCTTCACTGGTTACCTGCACTCAACATCTCTACAATCCCTGCAGTCTCTGGCCTCGTTCTCACGGAGATGGAATGGATCACTGGATTCTGTCCATGTCCTGAAGGGTCCTCAGCCAAAGACTTGCTCTGGTAACTAAAGTCTCGACCTGAGAGCTTCACCTAGCCCCCAAGTTGCAGAACTAAGGCTAGTGATGGGTTAGGGGTCAAGGACGAGTACCTGGCTTCCAGGAGCTTTGCATGGAAAAACGCTGTGGCTCATGTCTTAGGTGGTCTCCCAAGGGATAGAGCCTCAGGTACCCACAGCCAGCTGCCCATACCATCCCTCCTTTGGCTCCTTCCTCCTTCATATTACTTTCTCAACCTCTTATGGTATCTCCTGGGATCTCCTCCCAAATGCATCCCCTTCACAGGGGTCCCAGCCAGCACAGGTCTTGCTTTTGGGAAATGTAAATTGGCAATGCTTGTGTTCGGATTCTGACTCAGCTCCTTCCCAGTCTATAGGCTTGGACTCTAGATTCCATCCCATAAAATGAGGGAGGTAATAACACCGAATCCATCACGCTCCGGCGAGGACCAAAGGACTCAATGCTCATTTGGAATAAAAGCCTCCACCACTCTCATTCTGCCATTCACGTCTCATTTTCAATCTTGCCGTTTAGGCAACCTCCATGGAGGTACAAAGCATCAAGACTTTTGGGAGTTCAAGGGCGAATGAGGCTCCCGTGTTGACAGGCTTTCACTGCTGATGAACAGGAGTTTCACACATGACCTCTACCAGCTGTGCAGATTAGGGTGGTGATGGAGGTCAGCCACAGAGGGGGGCACCTCTGGCCTTGTAACCTCCCCCGGAACGACCTTCACACTTTCACTGGCCCTGCCCCCTTGCCCAAGCTGCCCATACCTTAAAGTGCAGTGAGAGGTGAGCCCTTCCTTACAGTTCAGCAATCCCCAGCCTCTGCTCTGGTCCACCTGCCTTCCACTGTTGCCCCGCTCCCCCCATCCTCCGGGTCATTTGATGACACCATCTATTCCAACGCTCACAGTCTGTAGCCTTTTTCCACCAGTGAGGAGTGTGTCAACTGATAAAGTCCCCAACTAAGCTCCTGGGAGGGGATTTAGGCTCCCCGGCTAAAGCACGAGCTGCCTCACACCGCTTTATTGATTCAGTAAAATAAATCTCTGCAGGAGCTAATATTGACTTTGGCTATGAAAATGGAAGTGAGAAACCAACTGCATATTGATTGGGGAAGGAACCGAGACTGGCTTTTGGGTGGGAAACAAAATACGATTCCAGCCAAGAGGTGGGAGCAAGGGTGTGGCCGAGGGAGACCCAGTTCTGGCTACCCGTGACCAATGGGGCATCTTGGGCAAAGGACATGGCTCGTCTCTAGGCCACAGTCTCTCCAAAGTAAAAGCAAATGGGGTGCACCGTTGGTTCCCAAATACCAGGGTATGACCAGTATATGGTCGAGCTCTTACAAGTCACCAGTTCCTGGCGCCCTTAGAGTCCCAGCTCTGGGGGTGATGCGTGATGACTTGGGGTGACAACTATTCCAGTGGGGAGGCAGGCAGTCAGGTGACAGTGGGCATTACTGGAGCTTCCAGGGCAGAAGCAACCACCAGGCAAGTGACAGGCAAAAAAAAAAAAAAAGTTTGTGGTCCTTTCCGCACCCCGGAAGAGTGAGGAAGTACCTCAGGGGCTTAGCCAGGGCTTATGGGAAACAGTCACACTCTCTGAGTGCGGGGCAGAGTCCCAGCGTCCAAGAAGGAATCTTGTTCTTTTGGTCCTCACACACCATGTGTGCCTGCTCCCTGCCTGGCTTCCTGAATCGGTGAGTTCTCATCATCCTATCTCTGCCACCCTCAAAGTGCAGAAGGTGTCCCAGGACCTGGACCTCTGCCTCTGTCATCCCAGAGGTACCTGCCGGCCTATCTTCTGTTTGCCTCCGTCAAACCCTCACCGTGCCCAGGACCCTCACACGTGCCACGTCACCTGATGACCCTGGGTCCAGTGTGTGTGTGTGTCTCAGTCCCCGTAGAAACCAGTGAGGCCTGGTATGTGACCGATTCCTATGACTGTGTCTAAGAGCTGGGAACAGTCTTTGTAACCACCTCTACCAGTCCCCAGATTTGTAAGATGAGAAGGGAACTCAAAGACCGGGGACGGAACTCAGCGGCAGACTGCTTATCCAGCCCTGCTCCCCCATAAACAACCAACAAGAACCTTCCAGAAGAAGGGAACTTGGGGACTGGCGATGAAGAGGGTTTCCCTGAGTTCTGGGGTCCAGCCCTGCTTCATACCCACCCTCCCCAGTAGTGGCTCTGTTTCCCTGCTGTAGGAACAGGCCTGGCGCCCACTCCCTGGCACCCACACCATAATCCAATCTGCAGCTCCAGCCTGTTAATTTTATGCTTCATCAGCTGGCAGTTGCAGGAGCCTTTAGCTTAGGCAGGGCGAGGATCCTCTGGCATGGTCTGGTGTCCCCCACCCCCCACCGAAGCCTCCTCCGTTTGACTTTGGTGGGGTTCTTATTTGTATTTTTAATTATATAAGTAACGCATGACTACGATCCTACCGTAAAAACGTTTGAGCACTAAAGAAAAACGAACACACCGGGGGCCCTTCACACACTCCCGCCCTCCACGGAAACGCTGTTAACACTTCGGCTTCTATCTCCAGTTGATTTCCGCAGCAGAAGAAATCCAGTCTGTCTGCACGGCGAGGAGAAAGAATGCCCTGCTTCCTGAGGATGGCCCTGCTCACAGGTCTGGGCGGAAGTGTGCTTAGGGTCGGACAATCTAGCCCACAGGGAATAAGGGAAGTTGTAAGAACCAGTGCAAGGCAAAACGGGGGTGGACCGAGACAGGGAGGGTCCTTACCTTTCGGTCGTCTTTGAAGGCATCAGCCGAGGCAGTGAAGTGCGGGATGACCTTCTTACAGTGTGGGCACCCTGGGTGAGAGAAGAGAGTGTCACCGGTGTCTGACGGTAGCAGAGATGGAGCCGCTTTCGGAAACTCTGAATAGCCCTTTGGGGGCGCCCCACATCCTGCTCACCCTGTCAGGGTTGGTGTGTCAACCTTGCCACTCAAACCTCTCCCTTGGCTGTCTGTGGGCACGGGGCTTTGCGGTTCTAGGGCTGTCCACGAGTCTGGGGACATTCCTGCCCTAGAATTTCTCATCTGCCTTCTGGCCTAAAGGAAGGCTTATGATGGCGCTGTGATGGCATTCTGCAGACGCTGCCCTGGAGACCAGAGGAGTTGGATCCACAGTGCAGAGGGACTTGGGGAAGGACCACGTGTGCTCAAGATGCCACAGGTCTATCCCACTGTTCTCTTGCCCTCAGGATGATGGTGGATCATCTTTCTACCTCACGTATGAGCAAGCAGTACTGGGAAGATGGGGCCCATGGTCCCAAGGCTCCAGCTTAGCTGATACCTTCCTTCTCTTCAACAACTTCTACCCCTTCCTACAATCTTAATCTTGAAGGCAACGATGGAAGCGCTCAAGAGAGGCTCAGAGGACGATGAGCTACGGAGTCAGCAGCCCCCAGCCCCTGTCCCAGGAAAAAGGCCCATAGAGTGGAGGAAGGGCTGAGGCATTCCACTTATGGGTCTTGTTTCTTGGTCTGTGCACCACCTTGAGACACGCCCCCCCCCCCCCCCCCCAAGTAAAGAGTGGCTCAGGAACCTATTTGTGGCCCATTTTCTCCTCCTGTCACAGAAGCTGGGGAAGCCACAGGCTATCCTGGCCTTTCCCTCAGGGTGAAAGGATCAGAACCCAAACCCAAGCCTCTCTCCCCCCCCACCCAAGTAAAGAGTGGCTCAGGAACCTATTTGTGGCCCATTTTCTCCTCCTGTCACAGAAGCTGGGGAAGCCACAGACTATTCTGGCCTTTCCCTCAGGATGAAAGGATCAGAACCCAAACCCACTGCTCTCACATTCATTCACTATGAATGAACGGAGCTGCTATGGATGGATAGCTTTGACCCTGACTGTGGTGATCAGTTCTGATGAGGACAGGTGGCAGGGGTCACACGCTTGCTGGGAGACCCGGATGCAGCCGAGGCTTCCTGGCAAAGGCCTGCACATCCCACCTAGGGAGGCACACAGAGCTTCCTCTGCAGGGACAGAAATGGCTTTGCTTTTCTGAGTTCTCCTTTTTAAAACGAGATAATGCCGACTGGCATTCCAAAGGGTTTTGTGAAACTAAATCAAGGCTAAGCTACAAATTTAATCTGAATGTAGCATTTGAGTTGGTTCCTGAGATGGCTGGGACCACCCACATGGCCAGACTTGGGGAGCAGCCAGCTGGCCCAGGAATAGAGTGGGGATGATGGGGAGGGACTTGGGGGTTTCCCAACATCTGATGCAGGAACAGAAGAGACCTGGGGTGGCTATTTCAGAATAAATGAGACCACGTGGCAGATAAGGGACATATGACTTTTCAGCTACCTCAAATGGCAATTATAAGTAACACCATTAATTTGACCTAAAAGAGAGGCAAAGCTGAAATTTATGAGAATGTCATAGTACAGAGGAGTGCTGTTACATAATTTCAAAACATTTAAAGAGCACAGTCTATTGGTAGACTCATCCCGTGGGCAGCCACAGGCCCTGTGAAGGGCACAGGCCTACTAATGGCACACGTACAGGGTGGGCTGACAACCATCCACCCCAGGCCTCACAGTCCAGTTTCACTATTAATTTCCCCCTTTTAACCTCCACTTATTGAAAGCATAAAGGCCATCGCCAGCCCAATGCTAATTCCTATGCCATCAATTTAAAATGTCGAGGCCTTGGATGAACAGCTCCCTGCATCTCGTTTTCTCATTATCTAAAGAGAGAATATGGCAGATGAGTAACTGGTGGGGGGCGGCTGCTTTGGAACGTGCACGGGATATTTCTAGGAGGCATTGGGTGGGCCAGAGTTCACCATGGGTTTTTAAAATTGGAGGTGAACTAAGAAGCAGGAAACCCATTAGGCCTTCTGACCTGTGAGGACAGAGCTGAGGCCTCAGGATGGGATGGAAAACCTCAGCCCTGGAGAATGCGCTGAGTGGGTCTAGGAAGGAAGAGCAGGAAGCTGTGGGTAGATAGGGAAGTGGGGAATAAAGATGCATGAGGACGAAGATCTGGGGAAGAAAAAAAAGAAGGGGAGGGGAGCTGGATGTAATAGGCCAGCTTTTCAACTAGAATTTTATCTGATACTTGACATTTCCACAGTATTTAGATTTTTTTAAAGATTTATTTATTTATTATGTATATGGTATTCTGCCTGCATGTGAGCCAGCAGGCCAGAAGAGGGCACCAGATCTCATTACAGATAGTTGTGAGCCACCACGTGGTTGTTGGGAATTGAACTCAGGACCTTTGGAAAAACAGCCCATGCTCTTAACCTCTGAGCCAGCTCTCCAGCCTGTATTTAGATTCTTTATATATAAATAAGTTAAAGAGTGGGGTGTGTGTGTGTGTCTCACAAGTAAGCATCTTATCAGAAAGCACAGAAAGACAGACTTATTTGTCCTTAGATTGGCCCCTCAACTCCAAAGATGTAGCACCCAGGAGCACTGGGTTAAGATCTGAAGACGGGATGGGAAACTAGAGATGGGTAGAGATGGGAAACTCTGCAGACCAAGCTCTTTGCCTGCGATGACTGTGACCTGGCACGAAAGAGTTCTGTAGAGGCGGGATATGGCGCCTACCCCGTACTCTGGGGGCAGTGCAAAGCTGCTCTTTGGAGAAGGGAGGCAGACTAGTCTCAACCGTGTGCCTACCTGGGGGCAGAGAAACCTCTCTGCTTTAGCAGCCGGCAAGGACTCTGTGTCTGTCAGAGGGTACCGCAGTGAGGAACAAGGTGTGGCCGAGGAGAGGAGCCATTTCTGGGGAAGCATTTTGTCTGGTCTTTGTGAAGTCTACTCGGTGGCTGGGCACTGAACTATAGAGCCTACCGGTTGCTCTCAGTGATCACGCTTGATGAACTGTGCTTGAGACAGAGTTGCCCGGGCTACAGGAAGGGCCTGCCACTAACTTGCCACAAGGCTTGGAGCAAGCCACAAAAATCCTGGGTGTCGACCCTCAGGAAAATGTCCATTTCACAAACCCCATTCAGGCTTCCAGACATACTCTAAGGGCAGGCTGGGTCTTGGAGGAACTCTATAAGGGACTTTAAGAGCAAACCCAACTCTGAGAAAAGGCCAAGGCTGAAGGAAGGGAGGCTGCCAGGGTGTGCTGGCTGCCTGAGGGATGGGTCTCAGGCCATCATCGACTAGGGCCTCTCAGACAGGGATAGCAGACAATGAGACGCTGCAGGCTACTGACACCGAACAGTGAGGGAACAGGAGGGCCGGCTACAACTGAGTGGGTTTACGACTAGACTTGAGTGCCTGGCTTCTCTGTAGATAGAGACTTTTATTATCCTCACTCCATTAAGCTGAGCTGTAACCTGGGGGAGAGAGAGAAGGGCAAGAGAAGAGTGGGAAATTCTAAGACGCCTCCTCCCAAGTGTCAATTAACAACTTCAAGATGGGAATGCACAAAAAACCGGAGGTCACAAACACCCCTGCTAGCAGACCACCTCCCCAGCTTGTACTCTGACTGAGAGGACAGTCACGGAGCTTGCAGGTGACTGTGCCTTTCCGACGCCATGGTGTCAAGCTCAAACAGATCAAAGCCTCTGGGAAAGGTCGGGAGAGGGAGTTCTAAGGCCTTGAAGGTAAGCTCCGTGCCAGGGGGAAGAACAGGAGGAGAGCAGAAGAAACTGCAAAATTGTGTGCATGCGTTGTGTGTGTGTGTGCATGTGTGTGCCTGTGCATGCGTATGTATAAGCAGGGGGAGTACAGGTTGCACGGAGAAACCCAGAGACCGAACTAGGAGACTGGTTCCTACCACACACACAGCCTGTAGGCCTGATAAGAGAAAGGCATCCCCAGTGAGGGCAAGAAGCTGATGGAAGCCGACACAAGGAAGCAATGATTTTTGGGGGGCCCCCTCAGCCTTTGGTGAAGTTGGGAGTCCTGCTTCAGGTATACATGATTTCAGAGATGACCGATAGCCAGCCGGTACCTGGCGTGGGGACTCTTTGATGTGGCAGAGCTAAGCACAGCCCTCTCACCTCCCGTCTCGTGAACAGAAGCTACTTACAAGGGGCATAGAACATGACCAAGGTGTGCTTCTTTTTCTTCAGGGTATCCCGGAAGTTGTCCCCCATCAGATGTAATACGCTGGTCTGCTGTTCTTCCCACGTGGGCTCTGGAGGTGGGGGAGCCTCTGGGCTGCAGAGGTTGGTGGGGAAGGCGGACCATTCATGAACTGTTGACAGACAGGTGCAAACTCCACCCCACCCCAGCCACTGAGCAACTCAAATGAACAAACATGTTGCATTTCTTCTGGGACTTCATTTTAAAACCTAGGCTTAGAGGCCAAAAAATCTACACTATCCATGAAGAGGTGGGAGAGCTGGCCCCATCTGAACACAGGCACCTGCCCTGGTGTGGGGTCATTATTCCTTGCTAAGGCATAGAACCTTCTCCACAAGCCTCCCTCAGCCCTTCCTGCCTGCTTCCTAGGGTCCCCTGGGTCCTCCATCATCTTCTTTGATGCTTTTGTTCTGGGAGAGAAAGAGGAAGAGAGGGAGAGAAGGGGAGAGAGAGAAAGACAGAGAGACAGAGAACCAGCCAAGAAGCGAGGGAGACCCAGGCTCCAGTCCAGGTTACTTGTGAGATGTGTGACTTTAAGGAAAGTCACCAAGCCCCTCTGAGTCTCCATTTGCTTTTCTGTTACTCGAGACAGTGGTACCCGGGGTGGTAACTATGGACGCAGGATGTGTAGGTGAAGATCTGGCTCAGCCCAGCCTAGAGACGCTGGGTGTGCCGATAAACAGGCAGGCACTAGGCGTTAGGTACTTTCTGGTTTCTGCTTGACCGTTGGTCCCCCATCCCGTTCTGCCCCACACAAGGACGAAGCTTGCTCTAGTCAGCTCTGGATGTCTCCCAAAAGCCTGTGTGTTTTCAGAGTGGCACTGTTAGGAGGTAGCGGGAAACCTAGGTGTGGCGGGGTGTGAGGTTTGTTTTAGATTGCTGCCAAGTAACCTTAGAAGGACACGTCCCAAATTGAAACAAGGAAGTTTCCTCTTTGTCAGTTGATTTCCTCAGGTATTTGTTACAATATGGGAGTGCTGACTAGTGCTGAGTCTTGTTTATTTATTTTTGAGACAAGGTCTTGTCATGTAGCATAGGCTGGCCTGGAATTTGTAATCTTCTGGATTTAGCCCAATGAGAGCTGAGATTGCAGGCAAATGTCAACAAACCCAGATCCCGGGTCTTTCAGAAGCCTCTGCAGCCTTGCTTCCCCTTGGCAAGGAAGGCTGTATCAAGCTGCCATGTACTATCCCCTCCCCCACTTCTGCCACAACCCTGAACTGACAACCTAGGACTTGGTTCAGAGTGGTACGGGACCCTCTGCCCTGTCACCTTTCGCACATCCTCTAACAGCGCTTCCTAACTCCAGTGTCCCGCACTCTCCTCTTCCTCCAGTTCTATGCTGAGTCTCTGTGATTCTCACGAGACCTGATGCCGACTCTCAGGATCTTTAGTAGCTGTGGATACCATGAACTTGTCCTTCTCCATGCTGGCTACAGTATCCCTGCGCTGGTGACCAAAACCAACCCTTTGCTTTTCTCTATGCTCTAAGTCCCCTGGCTTCATGGTTGGCAGCACCAACTTGTCTTTCCTGCGTGCCCAGTCCCTGAATGCTGCTTTGCCGGCTGTACAATGGCAGGCAACATCTCAGCTACCTGGGGCTTGGCCACCTGTCCACCCAGCGGTCAACACCATGTGTGTCACCTGGTACCATCTGCTCGCCCCCGCTTCTGGATGAGACCCCTCCACCTTCCATCCTAGAATCATCTGCTGTCCTGACACCAAAAGGCTCTCTTCTAAATGCTTCAAAGTGCTATTGCTCGTCCCTGGGGGGTGACCCTAGGAATAAACGCTCTGACTGTGGTAGGATTTGTGGATGAAAAGAGGAACAGAAAAACAAGGTTTGGAATACGATTCAAGGGGAGAGTGCTTAGCTACCATGTGTGGGCCCCGAGTCTAACGCCTTCCTGAGCAACGCCGGGACAGCAGCGTTAGAAACCAGAAGGCCTGGGAAACGGAAAACTTGGTCTCTTTCAGAACCGGGCTACTCAGGCTCCTCTCCTGGGGAGCAGAGGAAAACGGGAGCAGCTGAGGGTGGGACCCTTGATGTTTTTCTTTTCTCTTGCAAGAGGCACCTCCAGGGCCTGGTACTATCTGTCGGTGCTCCTATTTCACATACCCGGGTTTCTCCAAGCACCACGGCTGGGAGGCCCGTTCATATCCTTTGAGTCCTCGCTTCAGAAATAAGACTGTCAGAATCTGTACGTCTTAATATACACTTGCCACACCTGACGGGGATGCACGACCAGGTTAGAGGAGCCAACTGCCAATAAGCCTGGGGCGGAGAAGGCAAGTCACACTCACTGAAGCCCATGGAACCAACGAGAATGAATGCCTTCAGATCCACACAGGAATGTGACTTCAGACTGAGAGAGTCAAATCTCTTGGGTCCTTGGGCCCTGATTCAAGGACAGGGGACCCCCATAAAGTTCACTTCTCTTCCTTCAAGGCCATCTCCAGGGGCCGGGTGGCTAGTAGTTAGGGCACTATCAAAGCCAAAAAAAAAAAAAAAAAAAAAACCCAAAAAAAAAAAAACCCAAACAAACTTACTTCTGCACCCACTCAATGAACTTGTTCTTTGTTCTGAGAGCAGGCACTGCTTGTTGCTCGCCGTCCTTGAAGTACTTCAGTGTAGGAAACGCCGAGATGTGGAATCTCTCTGCCAGGGCCTCGTTGACGGTGGCATCCACAGCTGCAAGGACAGCAGAGCTCTGGGGTGGGGGAAAGGCCAACCATGCATTACAGCCCCAGAAGTGGTGCTTCGGGGAAAGAGGAGCCCAGGCGGCGGCCCAACCCTCCCTCAGGCCCAGACAGGCCCGCACGGGATGCCTGAATCTCTGCACCTGCGTGTGCCAGGGAACAATCCAATCCTGGCACGGACCATCGTTTCTTAGTGACGGGCTTCTGAATCTGCCTCACCAACCATGCTGGGCAGAACAGGGCCTGCTCCCAAGAGTCAAGGGCCCACAGAAAAGAGGGACTGGGCAGAGCCTTCCCAGTCAGCTACAGAAACATGGTCTCATAGGCTTTCGGCACTAAACGGTCCTTGGGAGGGGCCCCCAACTGTCTGACCATAATTTACTTATTACTAGGAGACATGGAGGTACTGCTCACTTCCGGGGACAGGGAGAGCCATCTCAGGGCTGGTGAGGACTCGGGACTGGAAGCTTACCTCGGCATCTCCGTGGAGGACTTCAGCCGCACTCTCAAACTCCGGCTTCATTTTCTTACAGTGTCCACACCCTGTGGGGAGAGTCCAAGGAAATATGTTCTCATGGCGTGGAAGCCCTGGCGCTCCCCAGGCTGGCCTCCCTGAGACTGGCTGGCCTCACTATGGGAATCTGGGTACTGGGAAACGACAATGACAACAAGGACTACGACAAGTGCCAGCTCAAAGAACTCTCCTGCTCAGTCTGTGTGTGTGTGTGTGTGTGGGGGGTGGACCGAGGTCATGGAGACCAAGGGACATGTATGAGATAGTCATATAAACAACACACGTTATCACATATCCAGTCTGGGGTGCTGCTGGAGCAGAGTTGCTGCATAGGAACTGACACGGTCACTATTTTGCAGGTGGGAAACTGAAGCACTAAGAGGGTGGGTGGGTGGCTGCCTGAGGCTGACCGGACAGGCACAGTCAGCCGTGTGCCCCAGCCCCTAGCAGTGCAGCGGGAGGCCCTGGCTCTAGCCAAGCATGCACTTCCTGGTACGGTGTCTTGGTCACTAATCGTCTTCTCCAAGCTGCAGGGTGGGAATAAAAATCCATGGAAGCAAAAATATGGGGAAAGCTAAGTTCCGAATCCCCGAAGGAGAAGGTATGAGGCCCAGGCACGGGACCCGCTTATGTCCAAACCAAATGGCACCCCCTTGGGATAAAGCCTGCCCTTTCCTTACAAGCACACAAGGGAATCTAGATGTCACGGAGGACAGAATTTGGTACATTGAAAAGCAAGCAGGGGCAGTGAGATGGCTCAGTAGGTAAAGGCACTTGCTGCCAAATCTGATGACTTCGGTTGAATCCCTGAGCCCCACATGGGAGAAGGAAAGAACCAGAGAACCATTAGCTGTCATTTAACCTCCACAGTACACACATAGGCATGCATATGTGCACAAAAAAACCACACAAAAACATGCAAAAAATATTAAAGACATTAAAAGAAAACAGGCGCTCTGTGTGGGTGACGTAAGGGGCTCTAAGAAACTTTCATTTTCATTGAAAGTGTTTTCTGGCTTTGGATGCTAAAGAGGCTGTGTGGCGAGGAGGCTTTGACAGCGGCAGGAGGCTCTCAAAGGGAGCTTAGCTGCATGGGAACCTGACGTAAATGATGCTCGGAGCCTGATGAGAGATGACAGCCTTCTTGGGAGTGTGCTAATTGTGTGGGATTCTGGATTTTAGAAAAAAAAAAAAAGGAAGACAGACAGTCACAGGCCACTATTATTAGCGGAGACCTCCCACATGTGCCCTTCCTGGAAGCCACCCCAGTGATTGTACTGGCATTCCTACCTGCACCCGAGCCTTGCCAAGACTGGAGGTGTCTGCCTCCTCCAAAGCCCCACAAAGCTCACCTCCAGGCAGTACAGGGATAAGTTAGCTCCAGGGTGGACACTCTGCTTCCTGACAGAATCCTAACTGGACACCATGCCCCTAGGCAGAGCACTGGGGACAGTGAAGGAAGTGACTCCACTGGACAGACTTTTGCTCAGGCAGTAGCTGCCATCTGTGGCAGCCAACAAGCTGGCTCTTCCCAGATGGCCTTATGGCAGAGAGCACAAGCCCACCCAACAGACAAGAAGGAGGTACAGGATCCTGCTGCTTCTATACAGGCAGCTTCCCACTCCTTCTGGGCTACAACACAAGAGGGAAGAGGGGGTCTCGGGCCCTGGGCTCGTCCAGACTGAAGATGGAGCGGACCGTGGCCTGGGGCTTGGGACAATTTAGTGTTCACAGGGTGCTTTCAGGAGATGAACCAGAGAAAGAGTGTCCCTGTGGCTCCTTCCTCTATGTGGTACATTCAGGGCCACGCTGCTAGACATGACTCAGACTGACTCCTCCAAGGCAGGATCTGGGCATTTTTTTCTTTTTTTAATTTTTAATTCTTTTAAAAAATATTTTACAATTTATTCATTTTATATCGTAGCCCCCTCCCTCATCTCCTCCCGGTCCTACCCTCCTTCCCTCATCCCCCTTATCCCTTCCCCTAGTTCACTGAAAGGGGGTGCTCTCCTCCCCTGACATCTGCCCATAGCTTATCAAGTCTCATCAGGACCGCCTGGATCCTCTTCCTCTGTGGCCTGACAAGGCCACATCGCCAGGGGGAAATGATCAACAAGCAGGCAACCGAGTTCATGTCAGAGACAGCCCCTGTTCCCCTTACTCGGGAACCCACATGGAGACTGAGCTGCCTACGGGGTACATCTGAGCAGGGGGTCTAGACCCTCTCCATGCATGGTCCTTGATTGGTGCATCAGTCTCTGCAGGGACCCCTGGGCTTAGATATTTTAGCCCTGTTGGTCTCCTTGTGGAGTTCCTGTCTCCACCATGTCCTTCTATCTGCCTTTTTCCAGAAGACTCCCTGCACTCTACCCAGTTTGGCTGTGAGTCTCAGCATCTGCTTCAATCCCCTGTTGGCTGGCGCCTTTCAGAGGACCTCTAAGGAAGGCTCCCATCCTGTTCCCTTTCTTCCACTGCTTCTGGTGTCTATCCTGTTTACCATTCTGAAAGAGATTTACGCATCCTCCCTAGGGTCCTTCTTTGTTTAGCTTCTTTAGGCCTGTAGATTTTAGTATGGTTATCCTATATTATATGGCTAATGTCTACTTTTAAGTGAGTATATACCATGATTCTGGACCTGGGCATTTTCTACCCTGGGCCTCCACATGAAGCAAAGTAACCACCCTTTAATTGACACAGCAAGTAGTTACTGGGTAGCAAAAGGAAGGACAAGCCTAATTAATCTGAAGAGAACAAGAGTGGCTGGGGCAGATGAGAGAACACATAACAAATAAATACGCAGCAGGAAAACAGTGACCCCATCTTCAGAGGAAGGGCAGCCTCAGAACAAAGATGTCCCCAGGTCCCAGCAGGACAGCAGCAAGGCAAGGAAGACCACTGGCCCAGAAAGTGTCCCCAGTGGCTCCTCTGAGACACTGAGCTCTGGCCACTAGGGTTGCTTCTAGACAGGGTCGGGGCTCATGTGACTAAAGCCCCATCAGCTGTACAAGTGTCAAAGCCATCATTATTTTGAATTATAAAAAGATACTTTCCAGAAATAAACATCTTAGCATCATTACAAACCACCTGTCTTTTTCTTCTTCAAGAATTGGGTTTAAGCCGGGCCTGGTGGTGTACACCTTTGATCTCTGCCTCTACTGCTGTCGTAGAGGCAGACAAACCTCTGTGAGTTCGAGGCCAGCCTGGTCTACAAAGCAAGTCCAGGACAGCCAGGACTACAAGAGAAACCCTGTCTTGAAAACAAAAAACAAAACAACAACAACAAAAAGTTTGGGTTAAAACAGGGAGGTTGGCTGGTTGCTTTTTGCACATAAACCTTTCTATGTTCAGATGGCCAGGAATGACCACTAAGCCCCTTTTATGACAGAGTGTACGTGATGCATACAGAGTGGGCAGTACTAGTTCCCGTCACTGTCCCTCTCCCTCAGTTAGAATGTGTGTCTTGCAATCGGCTGGGGGCTCCAGGCTGGCCTCAGAGCTACTTCAGAGGCAGGAAAGAGGAGAGGTAGCCTTGGAGGCTGAGTCTCGGGTGCTAAAGACTTACTAAAAGTTCTTCCTCACCGACGCCCCTCCTCCCAAATTCATGAGTAACTTCTAAGGGATCTCAGGTCTCCCCGGGCTCAGAGAACTCGGGTCCTAGACTACATAGCTAGGAGGCCAAGGAGAGCCTGATGTGGTCCCTTTCTCCTAAGAGGTAGGCGGAGAAAGGTGGGCTGTCTTACAGATGTCCAGACTCAGGGAACCTTCCACACTAGCTAATACGTTAGGAGCAAAAGGGACAGTCAATGGGAGGTCCGACCGTCTTGGTGTAAAATGTATTATGATTGAAAAGCACGTCTGCTTGAACTAAACAGAGAGGAAGAAATCCTTTGGGGGGGGGGTTATGGTAAAAATAAAGGAATTCTGCAGTGCTTGCTGGGACCTCACAGGGCTATCTCCAGCCCGGTAATTCTAATGCTTTGCTCAAAGAGATCGCCCCGTTTTCCCGCCCGAGGCTGACTTCCCCTCACTAGGCAGGGTACAGAGTTCACGCTGTACAAGAAGCCCTGGAGAGAAGTTAAGTCCAGAGACATTCCTGCTTTTGGAGGCTGGGCCTGTCGTCACCCAGGCCTAGAGAGAAGGAGAGGGTGAGGGGTGTGAAGCCCTGAACTTGTACTTCCAGAAACAAGCTGGCCCAGAAGAAGGTCCCCACAACTCTCAGTTCCCTGAGTATGATGTGTACACAGGCAGGGCCTGGACAGTGGGATTGCACGGGAGGTCGTTGGACGTAAACCGAAAAAGCCTACAAACAAAACCACCATTTCTTTCTAAATGCCCCAGCTGAGGCAGCAGGCTCCTTGAGGATGAGGACTTCACCTTGCACTACCTTCATGCCTTTATCGGGTTTCTGTCCTTTGATGCCACTGTCCTGCTGGGGTGGAAAATGGGCTCTATACCACCTGCCAGGTTCTATCAACAGAGGGCCAGAGGCAAGCTCAGGGACGGAGAACTGGCTCACTGCAAGGAGGGGTGGTGATCAGCCCATGACCCACGGTGTCTGCACCGGGCATGGAGATGGCTGAAAACCTCTTCTGCTCGCATGCACGGCTCTCTCCTGTATGTCTAGCCCAGTCTTTCAGGGCAGAGCAGGGAGGAGCTGGTTTTCGGTACAAAGCTATTAAAAACTACCCCGGCACCCCCACGAGACACGTGACAGATCAGCCGGTCCATTTCACAGTCAGAGATTGTCGATCTAGGAATGGTAAGTCCCCCCAGATTCACCACCGCCTGCCTCTCTTTATCACAGCCCCCGCCCTGATGGGTAAGACCTCATTTCGGACAGCATCGCCCCCAGACCACCCTTGTGTTCTGAGCTGGTTTGGGCCCTCCTCTGAGTCCTTCCAGTTCACCTGAGCCCCATAGATCGAGCTGTTTTTTTTCCTCTAGTCATAAAACACTTCTTATTCAGGTATTCCCATGGCACTTCATCTTAGGCTGCCCGTGCTATCTCCCGATATTTATGAGCAGCCAGGTCTCTTCACCATATAAATCTTATCGCATCCCCTTGCTTAAAACTTTCCAAGGGCTTCCTGCCACAGGTGGCAGATTAAAACCTAAGCTCCTTAATCATAACCGTAAGCCCCCGTGCCATCTTGTCTCCCACCGGCCCTCCAGCCTCAGCTTTTACGCTACAGTCACGTCAGGCTTACTTCTACTTCAGGACCCTTGACTGTATTCCTGCTCCACCTCAAATACTAATGACGCATGCCCCGTCCAGCCCCGCCCTGCCCCATCGCAATGCACCCCACCCCACCCCACCCCACCCCACCCCACCCCACCCCTACCACCTTCTTCATGTGCTTCTGCTCAAATTCAATCTTCTCCTCTCAACCGGAAGGGGCCTCACCCCATCGTTCTCTCTTCTAACAGCCAGCATTTCCTTCTAGTTTTATCCAATGCACCCTGCCAGCTCAGCTGTAACGTAAATTCTCATCCAGGCAGGAGCCTGTATGAACCCCAGCTGTTTATCTGGTTCAGTCTTGATGTCAAGCTCCACACATTTTTTTTTTTTTTTGAAAGCGAGCCTCAAGGCTGTACTGTTCAAGTTTACACCTCTGTACCAAAGTGCTATACTATAGCGAGGATAAGGTCTACATGGGCCTAGGCCCCAGTCTGTGCTACTGTCACACAGTGGTGAAACCTTTGGAATGTGGGGCCTAGAGGGAGGAAGCTACAAGTTAGATCTCTGGAGATGTGCCCTTAAAAGAGACACTGGACTGCAGCCCATTCCTCTTCCTCTCTATTTCCTAGCCAACCACGAGGAAGGCAGCCTGCTCCACCACACGCTCCAACCGCCATGTTCTGCCTCACCACAGCCTAACACGGTGGTTCTCAACCTGCCTAACGCTGCGACCCTTTAATACAGTTCCTCACGCTGTGCTGACCCCCAACCATAAAATTATTTTCATTGTTACTCCATAACTGAAAATTTGCTACTGTTATGAATCATAATGTAAACATCTGATATGTGACCCCCCCAAAGGGGTTGTGACCCACAGGTTGAGAACTGCTGGCCTCAAAGTAATGGGGACAAAGGATCACGGACAGAAACTTCTGAATTGTGAGCCAAAATAAGCCTCTCCACAATTTATTTACTTTTTTTTTTTCCTGAGACAGGGTTTCTCTGTATAACCCTGGGCTGTCCTGGAACTCACTCCGTAGACCAGGCTGGTCTCGAACTCAGACCCTCCTGCCTCTGCCTCCCGACGCTGGATTAAAGGTGTGTGTCACCACCGCCTGGCTTGCCTCTCCTCCTCAGTTTTTAAGTTGATTATCTCAGTTATTTTGGCACGAGGATAGAAAACTAACAAAAAAAAAAAAAGGCTTAACCAAATGAAATGCTTTATAGCCAAGGCCACAGATCATCATCGCCAAAGTGACTAAACACCCCTTCTTGGCAAAGTTGGTGGTCAAGCTGCTCGCTGTGCACACACATTCCCTCCTCAATACCACAGAGTGCTGCAGCCCCTTCCCAGCCCTGACAGTGTCTTCAGGGATCTCCAGCCTTCTGGACGCTGGGCTAGCACTTCTCGTACCTATGACAGAGCTCACGACAAATCACTAAGGTTTCTTGTTTTAGCATCTTTCCTTCTGCACTCCAAGTGAGATGTCAAGAGTGGCTAATAATGAGTCAGTTTAGGACGAGGGGTCCTGGAAAGGTCTGGGTAACGCCTTCCTCCTTAACAACATCCATTTAGGGGCGCTGTGGTGAAATGTAGTGCCTGTGACAGTTAGCCCAAGTCCCAACCTCCCGGGCCTTGCTTTCTGGGTGTCATCCAGCTTTGTGAGATGCAGGACAGTCAGAGGAGTGATAGATGTGGGGAGCGGGACTCTGGCCTGCTGCGTTAGTGTCCTCACTGTGATATGACAGGCCATTAAGTTTTATGGCCAGACTTCCTTGTTGGGTTTTTTATCATCGGTGTAAGTGTGCTTGCCGCTACCTCTGTGATCCACCGAGGTCTCACACAAACACCTCTATCCCATTCTCCTCTGGCTCCAGGAATGTTGGCCTCCTGTCACCCCCAAAGCCCTTAAACTCCTCTTCACCTCTACTGACAACTGTATTATAGACTAGCCGTGAGCTTTCCTGGATGCTGAAAACAGAATTTTCCAGGAGGTCCATTCATCTGTAAAACACCCCAGTGGCTCAGTTCAGTGGGTTTCCTACTAACGCCAGCGACATCACTGATGTTTGGGTACCGTCAAGCTGACCCACAGACCCCTCGGGACTGAGTCACGCACCCTGACGGATGCTTCTATTTCTCACAGCCCTTCATCCCGCAGAGGTCTTTCCATCTTTTATGTTATCGTAAAATGCTGATAACAAGCTTTAAAATTTTTATTTGCAGGTTTCAATCCTGAGGAAATAATCTGACACGTGGATAAATATTTATGCATGAAAGTGTTCTAGGCAGTGTGATTTATAATGGGGAATTCAGTAAACAACTCCAAGTCTCAACATTATGTCGCTGGTTATACAATTTACAGTGACGGAACATTAAATGGCCACCAAAAGCATGTACAAAAAGGTGTTTTCAGTATCGTAAGAAAATATCAAGAAGACAATGTATACATTAAAAAAAAAAAAAAAAAAAAAAACCAAAAAACTGAAGATAAAGTCCTTTCACCTGACACAAGAAATGAAAAGTTCAGAGGAAGAAAATGAAATGGAAAACAAATGTTACAACAAAGACACACTGTTGACAGTGTTTGCACATTGTGGTAGGGGGACTGGGGGAGGGCTTCCGGAGCAAAACACAAGCCAGCAGTGATGACGGGAAAGGCAGACCCCCAGAATGGCTCAGTGCTGGGATGTGGCTTACAGGATCACCTGGGTTAATTTTAATTCTGACTGCACTGGTTTGGCCATATGACTTCTGGCAAGTCCACTAGTCTGCTGGTCCACTGGCCTTCCTTTTTATTAAATGGGACTAATGATATTGACCTTACAGGATTTGTCATACGGATGAAGTAGTATATGAGAAAGTGTCTAGATGACACCTGGTTCATAGCAGATGCTCAGCGAATCCTACAGTGTGGCTATGAAAACGTAAAGCTTTGTGTAAGGAGAGGCTCCCACAAGCAAAGTTAAAGCAAGCCACGGACTAAGGGTAAGCATCAGAGATGTAGGAGGAACACCCAAACAGATGCAGATTAAGACCCACAATGAGAGAGCTCTTGGTAAAAGGAAAAAGACAGCCTAGTGAGAAGTGGATATAGGGTATGATCAGGTTGCTTTCATGGGAGAAACTGAAAAGCCTGGAGCACTGGTTTGGCTCTTAAATGACTCCCTAAAAGTTCACGTGCCCGACGGATGGTGTCGGGGGGTGTAGAAACGTCTGGAGATGGGATCTGCCAGGAGGGAGGAAGGTCTCTGGAGGTATATTCCCTCCCTTTTTCTGCTTTCTCTCAGTATCTCAGGCTCCTCCCCCCCACAGACTACAGGGCTAAGTGACCATGGACTGACACCACTGAAACCATTACCCGAAAGTAAGTCAGTCTCCCCTCCTTTCACTCTGCTTTTCTCAGTGATGTTCTCAGTGATGGAAAGCTGGCTGGTACAGCAGGTTACCTCATGAGAGGAAGTTTAGTTCCTTCAGCACTAGGAGAGCTGCAGGCAAGTTGCCCATTGTTCAGTTTAGTAGGGAAAGCAAAGGCCAACAGTGTATCCGTTACTTCTGCTGTACAGGTGTTTCTGAGACAAGGTTTCTCTGTATAGCCTTGGCTGTCCTGGACCCACTTTATAAAGTAAGCTTGCTTTCAACTCACATTGATCCACCTGCCCCTGCCTTACTGAGGGCTGGGATGACAGGCGTGCGCCACCAAGCCCAGCTTGAGGTAAGGTTTCTTTGGGTTTGTGGTTTTCAGGAATTTTGGCCCACTGTGGCAGGGAAGGCGTGATAGAACGGCTTCACTGACAGCGGTGGGAATGTGGGAAGGAGGCTGTTCACATCATGGTAGACCAGGATGCACAGGGTAAGGCCAGAATGAAGGGCCTGGTGGCAACTTTCAAGGGCTCACCCTCAATAGCTTGTTTCTAACTGCTACACCCCAGCCTCCAAGAGGTTCCATACATCCCCAAACGGTGTCATCAGTTGGGAAATAATTCAAAACATGAGGTTGTGAGGGATGTTTTGGATTCACACTGTGTCTTAGCTACTTCTCTGTCGCTGTGGTAAGACACCATGACCAAGGCACCTTCTGGAAGGAAAGGCTTATTTGGGCCTTAGGGGGTTAGAGCCCATCATCAGCAAGGTGAGGACGTGAGCTGGAAGAGCGCTCAGCTCTCAAACCACAAGCAGGAAGCAATGAGCAGACTGGGAATGGCAGGTGGCTTTTAAAACCTCGGAGCCCACCTCCAGGGACACACTTCCTCTAGAAAGCCCATACCTTGTAAATCTACCAACCGGGGACCAGGTTGGGAGGATATCCTCATTCAAACCACCACAAACCATAACCTTAAGGTTGCCAGGGTTCTGACTCTGCCACACATGGAAAGGTACAGAAAAACACGTCTGGTACAGTAAAACACCTAGAGACTCACTGTTCCAGAACGACGAGTCCACCCACAGCAAGCAACTCCACTTTGACAATTAATCCTAAAGACTTAGACACGGCCACCTAGAAAATGTCTCCTGTACTGTCTGAATAGTGAAAACTTGAGGACAACTGTCTATCAGCAGGGGATTTGTTTAAGATGTACGGCACCTCCAAATTATAACACACTGTGCAGTGCTTAGATGTATATGTCAACACTTTTATCTACGTGAAAACATCACAACCCACTGATCAGTAAAGAAAGGCAAATCACAGAAAAATGGATAAAGAGTGTTTCTACTGGTATTAAGATTGGAAAAGAAGACAAAAAGAAAATGAAAGTTCCCAGGATGTGGGTGAAGCACTGGAGAAAGAGGTGGTGATGTGGACATCAGTAGTGTCCAGCCCTGCGGTGAAGAGGGGGCCTGGGAGAGGAGGCTTCCAACTCTTTGCAACTGTATTCTTATGCAGCTCTTGAACTTAGCTTTGACAGCAGCAGCAGCAGCAGCAGCAGCAACAACAACAACAAAGGCATTACCATTATTCTTAAATGATTTGTACAATTAGGAAAGAAGAGACAGCAGTAGGAAGGTTTTCAGGGCATGATGGGTAGACTAATCTATACACGTGTTGACAAAAGGGCCAGTTTTACTGTAATTAACTTGAAGAAGTTATAAGCAAGGGAAAGGAGGTTGGAAATACAGCTCAGTGGTGAAGAACTTTTGCTGTGCTTGCAGAGGCCCTGGGTCTGGTTCCCAGCACCTACATAGTAGCTCATAACCATCTGTAACTCTAATATCAGGCGATCCAACACCCTATTCTGGCCTTCCAAGGTACCAGGCAATGTATATAGTGCACATACATGCATTCAGGTAAAACACTCATCATATATAATATATCTAAAAAAAAATATTTTAAAAAGAAAAAAATCTATAGGAAAATATTAGCAAAATGATGCCTCCAAATGGAGTGGTTACCTCTGGAAATGGACAGGAAGTAGTTTTGTTTTGTTTTGTTTTGTTTTTCTTGGTCACTTTTGTTTCTTCCTTCTGTGGAGGTACTTTCCTTCAGGCATTCCAGGAGAAGCACAGAAATCAACAAAGGGGCTGGGAGATGAGGCTTGCTTAGGAGAGTGCTTAACTGGCATACAGAAAGCCCTGGGTTTGAAACCCATGAACTACAAATCTGGGCATGGTTGCATAGGCCTCCTGCAGCCTCAGCACTTGAGAGATGGAGAAAGGAAGATCAGAGGTTCAAGGTCTTCCTTGACTGTATTGGAAGTTTGGGGCTAGCTTGGGCTAGAGGCTCTGTCTTTAAAAAGAAGAAGAAAAGGAGGAGAGGAAGAAGGACAAGGAGGAGTACGAAGAGGAAGAGGAGGAGAAAGGAAAAAATGAAGAAGGGAGGAAGAAGAGAAGGAAGAAAGGGGAGAACAACAGGGAGAGGTGAATGGCAGCCATCTGATTTCTTACACAGAATGTGGCAGAAATACACTAAGGGCACTGGAGTGTGGCAACGCCAGTATCTGTGGGCATGCCTTTTACAGACCCTGCTTTTATCCCCAGGGGCTGAAGTGGGACCAGAGCTACAGGCCTCCACGTGCAGCATTCATGCCAAGCCCCTCATGGAGGCCAGAGGGAGGTCAGGTGCAAGGCTTCGATGATAAAGGAGGAGAGGGCACTCTAGGGCTGCGAAGCCAGGCTCTGCCACACACAACACAATCCATGAGCCTACACCTCTCAGCCCTTTGCCTGCATCTGTCCTGTCCTCCCCAGGAGGCCCAACTACAGCTAGCCTACACAAAGAGTCTTGACAGGTGTAGCCTAACCCCACCCTTCCAAGGCATCAGCTGAATTGGGGTATCTCTGTGGCTTACTGGGAGGGAGGGAAGGAAAACTATGGAGCCACTGGGCAAGCTGAGGCAGAAGGAAGAAGCTGGGGCAAAGAGAGGTTTCATGGTCAGTCCAACTACGGGGCACTGACAATATACAACAACCAGGGCCCATAGCCCTCTTCCTCTGGGCACCCAGGAGCAGGGCCACGGGTACCCTGAGAAAGCAGCAGGCACCAAACACATGATGTGCCTTGGTAGCTTACAGTTGCCAGGAGCTCCCGCCTGGGTAGGCCTAGGTTGGGAGGAAAGCTGAAGGCCTTCTCTCCCTGGCCATTCAGAGGGGGACCAGAACTGAAACCACTGTCTCAGCACTTACCACAATAACAATGCACAGAAAAAAAAAAACTGTGGGTCTAACAGGGAGACAGCTGGAATAAGTGGAACCTTCCTCCCCATATATCCCTAAACTGCCAAGAGCCATTAAATATAAATTTGTTTATTTATTTATTTTTTTAGTTTAAGCCCTATTCCTTCTGTCTCTTCGGCTATTTTAAAAATCTTGAGGAAGAAGTCAGCTCTTTCAGCTAGTTGTTTTTTGTTTTTGTATTTTAGATTTACTTTATTACATATATAGTGTTCTGTCTGCATGCCAGCAGAGAGCACCAGATCTCATTATAGATGGTTATGAGCCACCATGTGGTTGTTGGGAATTGAACTCAGGACCTCTGGAAGAGTAGCTAGTGCTCTTAACCTCTGAGCCATCTCTCCAGTCCTGGCTGGCTCTTCTTTACCCAACAATAAACCTTGCAACTCTGAGAGTCTGTCTTGATGCTCACAGCTTGCGTTTTAGATAGATGCTCATTACAAGGAAGTACATACTCTCTAAACAGGCCCAGCCACGAGGCACGATAAGGACACCTTCCCCAGGTGCCACCATCCTGTTCTGTTCTCCCCATCACAGTCAGAACAGCAGTTCACTTGTTGAATGTCTCCCTAAAAGTCACGCTCACTCTCTGACTCAGTAACTCTTGCCCAAGAACCAAGCCGAGCATGGCCGGCCATCCTCAGCAGAGTCTGTGCTTTGCTATGCTGATGGATTCCAGTTCTGTTTTCCTGAGTCTTCCAGAGGGTCTGCTTCCCAGCCACTCTCTACGTGGCCTGACACTGACACCTGAAATACTACTGACTTTCAGGAGTCACCCTCTCTTTACAGGAAAAACCCAGAATTGCTCTGCAGGCCTCGGGCCTCTTGCCCGGGGACTTTGGGAATACTCAAAGCTAAGCAACTGAGAGTGCTCCCTGTGGATCCCACCCTGAGCTCTGATTGTCCTTTACCCCTGAGGCCTCAGCCCTTCCCAAGCTGAAAGGCACAGCTCCTGTCGAAGGAAAGAAGGTCTAGAGAGCATACTATTTAAAGCAGAGCCACTGCCATCAGCAGGCAGCTCATGCAGAAACGAACCTTGAGCTGTCTCCTGAACCCCACACTCTGCAGGAATGTAGAGACGAACACATATGCTGACCCATGAATGGACAGGGTGTGACTGAGCATCCAACTGACCAGAAGAATAGGTATGTAAAGGAGAAAATGCTGGAGCATCTGCCTTTATAGCTGGGATGAGGATGCAAGCAGGGTGACTTCAGCTCTGAATCCAACAGAATACCTCCCTGCAAGTCTTGCTTCCATCCTCCATTTTGAGACAGGCCAGGAAAGCATAATTTAGCTTGGGGGGTGGGTGTCCAGGCCATGTTTGTCTCTAAGGTACTGCTAACTTTGGGAATACCTTTTACTAAGCCTCCCAACCCACCCTGCGCCCTATTCCGGCCTAGAGGACAGCATACTCCACAGGCCCTGCCATTAATCTTTGCTTTCTTTTTTGAGGTAAGATCTCACTCTGCACCCTAGGCTGGCTTCAGACTCACACAGATGCTTGCCATCTTCCTCTGCTCTTCTGACACTGTCCTTAATCAACAGGATCACATAAGACCACAAGTCTAAAGATTCCTTGGGGGGGGGGGGGAAATGCTTCTGAGCCTTTTGCCTATTTTCTAGAATTAGAAACAAAACCACAGGAAATGGTTTTCTTCTGGATTCTCAAGAATCTGGCACTTTTGAGAGGGGGAAAATGTTAGGGGAATTCATAGTAGCAGCTCCCCAAGGGATCAGGCTAGTAGAACCTGGCATGCCGGACCCTCCCACCCCGCCAATCCCCATTCTGTGGCCACCAAAGACTGAAGCAGCATAGGGCTCCAAGCAGTGGGGCCGTGTGTGACAATCTTATAAATCACACTCACTGGGTGGCACTGTAGTTAAGATGGAAGGCGGCCCTTCCTAAGGCCGCCGCTCTGCCTGCATGAGGGCCTGCAGCACACAGGGTTAATCAACCTCGTATCCCCCCTCCTCTGGAGAACACACTCATAATCACTGGTGGTGGCAGAAGGCTGTGAGAACTGAGCACCTCTCAGGTGCATACCTTGTCCTGGGCCATTCAGCTCATCTCCTCTTGGGAGCGGCCTGTCCTTCCCAGAAGCCACTGGAAGCTCCATGCAGAGAAGCCATCCTTTACTCTCCCGTAACCTTGCTCTCCCTTTCCAGGAGCAGCCCTCTTCTCCCGAAGCTACCTAGTCAACCTTTTTGGTTCTCCACAGCACAGGGAGGACAGGGGCTCAGAAACAGGGTAAGCTCCATGCCTTCCAGGCACTCTTGAGAACACCAGGGACCGTGATCCTCTGTGGTCATCTCGGTGTGAGACTGAACATAGGTGAGGCAGTGGGGGTGGGGGTGGGGGAGGACACTCTAGATGCTGGCCCCACTGCCTATTCAGCCATCAAGAAAGGGCAGGCCCTCTCTGTACCTTGGTTCCCACCCTAGGTAAATGAAGGGCCTGTTCTGCTGTAGTATGGATCTAAGAACATACCCAGTGTGACTCCTTAGCCATTGCTGGTGTGAGGAGGACACTTAGGCCTATGGAGGATGGAGCTTCACTGAGGTCTCCTGAGGGACACTTGTGGCCCAATCAGGACTTTTGTGCACTTCTGATGGAGATACATACAGGGCAGGCACATGAGCTGAGGCCAGGCACCGCACCACTTCCTGCTCTGTCCCCTGGCCAGTGAGTCCCAAGGCGGTGTCCTACGCTGAGGAAGGGGGAGGTAGGGGCAGCAGAGTTCCACTCACATGGGGCATGGAACATGACGAGGACAGAGGAGTGCTCCTTCACAAACTGGTCAAAGTCTTCATCGGTCAGGTGATAAACGGAGCCGCCCTCATCTGCCCAGGGAGTCTCGGGGACCTGGGGCTGTGGTGGCTGTGGACTGGAAGACCAAAAACAGGCAGAGCTCAGAGTAAGCCCTGGGGCCTGAACAGCCCTTGCAAAATCCAGCCCCCTGGACACATAGCTCCCCACACCAAGGCCTTTTACAACAGTGGAAATGGGACCTGGATGAAGAGTCCTGGGCAGAGAGGGACTGCCCTGCCTATCTCCACCTTCTCTTGAGAGTAGCACTGAGGTGCTTAGATGTCACCCAGTGAGCATGGCGGCTGTTTGCTCCAGCTTTCTAAGACACCTCAGGAAATCTTACTTTCCCAGCAACTGGAGGGCTTGCCAGCGTTTTCAAGGTATTACGAACGTCCAGGGAGCCGGTGAGAACAAACAGCCGTGGCGTGGAGTGACCACTGAGCCTGAGGGAAAGCAGGCCAGTGGTATGCACACTGCCAGGATCTGCAGTACCTTACTAATTCCTTCCAGAGGCCAAGAACAGGGTGGCTGGCGCTCCCAGAGCCCTCATCAACGTCATCACTCGACAGCTGCGAGACCCCAGCAGCTGCCTGATCCTTCAGGTCCTGTTTGCTCTGTAGAGAACCACACACCGGTGTCCATAGCCCCTAGTACTACGGGGAGGGAAGGCTCCTCAGGTACCTACTTCCTACCCAGGACGTGATGGTTGGTGACATAAGATCCCTGCTGCTTTACTGTCAAGCACCTTTGCCAAAACACCTTAACTGCAGCTTGGAGAAAACCCTTCGGGTGACAAATGTGAACAGACAACTATTGTTCCCTGCCTGTAGGCACCCCCAGCAGGGAACATTTTAGAGTTCAAGCAGTCAGGGCTGGAGAATTAATCACGGAGTAACGTGGCTCACACAGCAGGGCCTGCCATCTCCCAGTCCCACAGAAGCAGGGGCTGGGCTCGGAGTCTACGGAGCCCATGCTGACTCCGTGGACTGAGCTCCAGGTGCTGGGAAGCCTCAGTCTCACGGGTCTCAAGACACAGAAAGCAACAAAGCCTTTGGTCCATGTTTACCCAGTGTCAGACCGTAACTGAGCTGGCAAAAGTGAAGATTCCTAAAAAGACAATTGAGTCTATCTGACTACCACACTTGAAAGAGTGGAACCCTCAAGACTCAAGGATGTCTCTGGGATCTGGGAAAGGAAGGGTACTAGTCGGAGGGAGACTTGATCTCCCTGAAAGAGATTTCACACAGTCCTACAGTATAGACTGAAGTTCAGATGATGACAGGTCAGCAGTGGGCAGGACCATATCTCAACAGGACCGCTTACAAGTATCCTTGGCCCTCTATTCAAACATTCATCTCACATCAGAACCCCAAAGATGGCCTCAGGGGAAGATTTGCTGAATCCCTATGTTCCCAATGGGGCCACAGTGAAAAAAGAAAGTCTCTCTTTTCTGCTTTCCACTTACTTTTATTTTAAGACCGAGTCTCACTATGCAGCCACTATGTGCTGTCCTGGAACTTGCTATGTACTCGAGGCTGGCCTCCAACTCAAAGAGATCTGCCTGACTCTGCATGCTCTGAGTGCTGGGATCAAAGGCGTGCACCATCACACCCAGCTGGTTTCCACTTTTAATTTGGCTCTTTAATAGGCTTATTGAGGATGGGAGGTAGGACCTGACTTGGGACACAGGCTGTGATCCCCAAATTCTCTAACACGATGGCACTTGTGGCAAATTCAAGTGTTGGGAAATCAGCAGCCAGACACTAGTTCCATGAAATCTAGCTTCTTATATTTGGGATCAAGCCACGAACCCTTAAACCAATTACATTAGGGAATTCATCTTCCAAGTAAATCTCTATACCAGCTGGCTGTGGTAGCGCATGCCTTTAAGCCCAGCAAAGAGGGACAGATTTTTTTTAGGAATTGGAGGCCAGCCGGGTCTGCATAGCAAGTCCCAGGCCAGCCGAAGCTACATAGTGAGGCTCTATTTAAAAATAATAAATGAATTTTAAAAAGATATCTATAGCAGGCAATTTGTCACGCAGAGACTAGGCGCCAGTCAGTATGCATTCAGTAGGGGCAGGTTAGGTACACCGTGAACCACCTCTGTCAGTAGAGGCTGAGCGCTGAGGAATGAGTATTCTTTACACAGCAGCGTGGGCAGATTATTGGAGATGTTCATAGCAACCTATCATCTACTAGCTCTTGTATAAAAAAAGGGAGATATAGTGCTGTTGTTTGTGTCTGCTATGAAAGAAAAAAAAAAGACTTGAGACCATATGAGATGATGTTATTCCCTCTAGGGAGTGGCAGGGAGCAAACTCAACAACATGAGAGGCAGAAGCTATGTCTTGGTAGGGTATTAAGCCTGAGAAGCTTCCAGTTTAGAGACTACCCTAAAACCACAAAGGAGCTTTGTCTGTTTGTTTGGAATGTGTAATTCACCGAAATGACAACAGGAAAGAGAAGAGAAGTCAGCACAATTGCAGGAGCTAGGGAAAAAAAAAACAAAAAACAAAAAACATCACCTTGGTGACAGGAGCCATAGCCTTGTAGTGGGGGGTACAGCTGGGCTGAAAATAGGGGAGTGTCACTATAAACCCATCCTAAGGAGCACTCATGCCACATACCACTGGGGGACTACTTTCAGGAGAGCACTGAAGGATGGAGCACATCTGTCAGGGAATGTGCTGAAACAGGGGAGCGAAGGAAGGAGCAGAAGTCTGCCTCCCCAGGCAGCCAGCTCTCTGCAGACAGGGGCCCCCTCTGGCCTTCCTATCTCTTGCACCCAATGCACAGCAGACATCTAATGCAAGCCTGCCTGCAAAGAGTGAAAAAACCTGGTTAAAGGAGACAAGAGGCACGCAGAGGGCTGGGAGCTCCAGGCCAGCCTGGTCTACATAGTGAGTTCCAGGCCAGGATTACATAGTGAGACCTTGTCTCAAAAAAGTAGAATAAACAAATAAAAATTTTAAAAAGGCATTTCAGATTGCTCTGAAAAGAGAAATCATAATTTATTTTCTGTATCTCTGATGAGAGCTAATGCCAACTGGTAGAAACTCTTAGAGAAGAAACACTGCAGAAGTTTGTATCTTCATCAGACAGCAGAACCAGGGGAGAAAGCAGCTGTACTATGTCAGGCCTGTGACCCCAGGAGCCTAGGTAAGCAATTTCAGCTTAAAATATCTACTGGGCAATGGACTACTCTCTGGCTTTTTTACAGTTTTTCTCAGGTTCTTCCAGAGAGAGAGAGAGAGAGCGAGCGAGAGAGAGAGAGAGAAAGAGAGAGAGATGCTCTGTAAATTTACAAAGGACTACCTAGACATTCCTAGATAATCATGGATAACTTGAACTCAAAATGAGGCAAAGGGATGGGGTTATAGCTCAGTGGATAAAAGTGCTTAGCACGCAAGGGTGAAGATATAGGTTCAAATCCCCAGAGCCCATATAAGAAGCCAGGCATGGTCTCATGTAACCATCCCCAGTGCTGTAGAAGGTGGACACAGGAGGATCACCAGGCTTGCTAGCTGCCAGCCTAGCTCTAGATATGTTGACAGACCCTGTTGCAAGGGAATAAGGCTGAGCATGATAGAGCAAGGCACTCAGCGTCTCCTCTGGCCTCTGTAAAAGGAATTTTCATTAGCCTGGTTCAATTGTTGTCTCTGAGGCTTATTGCCTCTATCTGTTAACCTAGGCCTCTCTCTGCAACCCTAGGCCTCTGTCTGCAAACCTAGGCCTAGTCCTGAAAGCTTCTAACCTAAGTCTAGAATATTTTCATCCTCTGACACTTACGTACTGCTTAATAAGCTCATCTCTTCTGGTTCTTACTGAGTTCTGGGCTAGCTGGTTCAACTCAGCTGTTCTGGCTCAAACTATTTTCCCAGCTGACTTATTCAGTCTGGCTTCTCTCTCAGCCCTGAGATTGCTCTGCTTGGCGTCAAACTTAACTCCAGCAATCTGCTATAATCTGGCTCCTTCTCATTCTCTGACTCATTTGGTCTTCAGTTGAGTTCTCTCTCTGCAAACTGTCTCTCTGTTACAGTCCAGGTAAAAACTGCTTTCTCTCTTTCTCTGCATGGTCCCCTAAGTAGCTTCCCTTTCTTCTCTTCTCATGATAGTTGGGCGTATCCTAGTCTGTCAAATCTTTCACTGATTTGTCACTTTTTCTGCCACTCAATTAAACATCACTTTCAAACTTGGGTGCATCCTTTAACAAACTAACTTTACCTTCATTGTTTGGGATTAAAGGTATGTAACATCACACCTGGATCTAAGCTTTTCTTTACCTGAAACTTGTTCTAAACCAGGCTGGCCTTGAATCAAGATCTGCTTGCCTCTGTCTCCTGGATTAAAGGCGTGTTTGTATTCCAGCAGACACACACACTAGAAGGTTTTTGGATGTGATCTCCTGACAGAGCAGCCATGTTCTGAATTAAAACTCCTCTACAGGACTCTGAATGGGTACATGTGTATTCACCCCCATACATTCAAGTATGCACAGACCACACATATAACACCACACTCTTACAAATACACACAACTTAAACAAAACCAGTGAGGTAAAGGGCACAATGGGTAATTGCTGGGGCATGGTTAATGTCTCCTCAGTACCATTCCAGGCCTCTAGCTACTTTCATGTGCTCTGAAGATCAGACAGAATATCTGTCTTGGGCTCTCTAGGACTGCAAGGTCCATCTGTAAGCTCATTTCAGGGCAATGTGGAAGTCACAGACAGAGGAGGGAGGGCAGGTTCTCTCTGGGGCTTTATACACCACTGGGACAAGCAGCCAGGATGGAGGTACCCTGATATTTTCACTCTTGGCTGCAGAGACCATGGAGACCAGCTCAGCGCCAGGACAGTGGGTAAGATGAGCCCCTCTGCTGCCTACTAGGATGGAGGGAACTGGTAAGACTTCAAATACATGAGACAAGGAGAAACCACACATGGGGCTGGGTACACACAGAGGAAAACATGGAGGGAAATTCATCCAAATATCTCTGGGTAATAGGGCTCAGAAATACTTTTTCCTCACACTTTAAAAGTATTTTTCTATAAGAAACATCTTACATGAAGGCCATAAACTAAAAAAAAAAAAAAAAAAAAAAAAAAAACAACCTTAAAATTTTAAGGTAGGTAGCAACAGTGCCGTGGCTAACTCTTGCTGGGGCCTAAGATTGGCAGCTCACTGGACTTCCTGTAAGAGGTGACTTGTCTCCTCCAACTTTGGTAAGGGGAAGCACTGCTGTGTGCCCCAACACACAATTTTTCCTTCCTGGCACTTCCTTCCTCTCTCATCTTGAGACTACATAGGTACTAGGCTGACAGGGGCTCCTGACCCCCAGAAGGAAGGTGGGAGGAGACAGGCATGGTCAGGAGAGCGGTTAAGAGCAGGTGGCCCTGGGCTTCAGTTGATCAGGTCAGCGGGGAGGGGTGGGGGTGGGGGAGAGAAGCCAGTGGGGGTGGAGAGGCAAGGAGAAGCTACAGGACAGGTGTCAGGCTCCAGTGGCGAGATGGCAAACCAGTCACAAATCTCCACAAACCTCACATTGACTACGGATAGCTGCCCTCTCTGAACACAGCTTCCCACTCCCAGCCCCGCTGGATAAGGATGAGGATGAGGATGAGGATAAGGATAAGGATAAGGATGAAACCTTATCCTTCGAGAAAGAGATGAGGGTGTTTTGAAATGAGAAAAGGTTAGAGAAGGGAGAGGAAGCCGGCAGATTTTATGCTCCGGTGACAAATGAGATTGCTATTTGTTGAAACCTTTTCCCAAGGTGGACCGAGATATGTCAGGCTGGAGGAGAGAGTACACGCTTATTATCAAATGAAAAAGGGAAATAAGAAAGTGAAGGCCCGGGTTAAGACAATGAACACGGAGTAATAGGAACAGCCTTCCCCGGCAGGGGCTGAAAATGAGGTAACCGATGGGGACAGAGATGTGAAAATGCTTCCAAAAATTACATGTCTCTATGCAAACACAGGTGGACCGGTGCTTCATCTCCTGGGCCCCTGGGAGCTCAGAGAGATAGGGCCTCAACCTTCAGAAATCCAACAGTGCGCTCCTTCGGGGTTTTGTTTTTAATATAAAACCCATCCTTTTCACAATTTCTGAAAACACACGTCTTGAACCTCTCTATCTTTAGATAACTAATTCTTTAACCCTAGGGTTTGTGCTCAGGATCCCTAAGGTAAAGATGCCAATATATATTAATGAGCTGGCGACTGGAGAAGGGATGAAGCTGAAGGTCCCATGTTCAACTCTGAAAGGGACTCCACGGTGTCTCCCGAGGAGCAGGGTCAGTGGTCTTGCTACCCATCACCAGTTCTACAGTCTGGGGCAGGCTGCTCCATCCCTCCGCCTAGGTTAACCTGACTATGAAACAAAGATTAAAAACACCTTCTTGTCAGTTCTACTGTGGGTACTCGACAAGAAACTCTATCAAGTCCTTCCAATGGGGTCAGCCACAAAGAAGAACTCCCAAACTGCAGCTGATCTTCCTAGATGCATACACAAATAACCACACGTGAGAGCAGGGTGGGCACTGGGGAGAAGGTGGCCTGGGGGGCGCTGGGGAAGGAGTAGCCTGGGTGCTCCAGAAGAGAACACTGAGCTCGGTGAAGGCGGTGGCGCGATTAGGCTCAGGTTAGTATGAGTGGAATGCTCAGTGGGATGACAAGACCCAGCAGCTGGCCTGGCTCATGCCAGCTAAGATGAGGGATGGGGCCGGCAGAACTGTGAGACTGGATCTAGTCATATTATAAAGCAGGGATTGAAGGTTGCCACGAAGCAGGCTTGGGAGGAGCTGTCTCAAGAGTCCAAGGCACTAGAATGTTTCAGAGCAGCTTCATAGCATCAAATACAGCGTTGAACTTTTTTTTTTTTTTTTTTAAATAAGCACTTAAGTGACAGTCCTATTTTCAGAGAGCCCTCCACGGAACTCTCTCAGACTTGACAAGGCGGGGTGAGAGAAATACTTCTATCCGTCACACAGTCCAGTCGAGGAGAGGTGTGGGTGGGGGATGGTAGTGGCGTGTTTGAATTTGAATGGGAAGATATCTGACTTGACTACATCAAGACAGTCAACAGGTTAGATAGGCCCTCCCCGAGAAGAAAGAGAGGGAGTGGGGACTCTAGACAGGCCCCACAGGTCACCACAGGTCACCAGCTCAGCAAATCCTCCTGGCTCCTGTACCCCCTATCACAGATCTCCATGGGGTACAGCCATGCAGGCAGCAGATCACAGTCTTCTCTCTTCTTTGACGTCTACTCCAGCATAGCCCTGTGAGTGAGGGCCTGCCCTTAGCATGGCAGACGCCTGCCTCCAACCCCCAATGGACCCAAACACAAAATGCCTGACTCACTTCTTCAGCCACTCCACGATGTCCTCAGCCGTGGACCCGTAGTTCTCATACTGGAACAGAAACCGCCCTTTCCTGTGAAAGGCAATGCAGGGGGACAAAGTGGGATCAGTAAGGGACACCAATGCCCCGGGGTGGGGGGTGGGGTGATGCGCACTGCAGAAGGGAGTCAGGGGACTCACTCGAAATAGCAGATGGTAGGGTAGCCACGCACGTTGTACTCCTCCTTGATGTTCTCAAACTCCGAGGGGTAGACGTTCATCCCAGCCAGTACCTGAGAGGACAGAGACGAGACTGGTCTCCTACCCGCACCTGTCCATGCGAGGCCTGGCCGGGTGTCACACTGCAAGATGACACACGGGACAAAACCTTGCAGGCTGGTGTGCAACCAGGGGGACGAGGCTGTCTGAGCCAGTCTAGTTGACAACGGAGAGCTTTGGAAAGGTCAGGCATCTGGGTTCCGGGGCTGCCCTCCAGATAGCTGGTCCACAAGAAAGAGCATTTGGGGCCAAATAAAATGGGGTTCTGGGGGCCTGGATCATGGCTACAGCCACCCAAGAACACAATGTTTTTTGTTTTCTGTTTATGTCAACTCAGGCTGATCTTTCTAAGATGCAGAAACAGAGGCTTCTGAATACACTCAGCCTTTCTGTACAAGGGCCTTGGACATCTTCCTGGATGTCTCATGTCCTGTCTTCAGGCTGCCCACCTAGGCTTGATACAGTAGTCTTAGACTCCATTTCCCATATGTGGTTAAGGAGAACGTGGATCTCACTGGACATGAGCAATGAGGTCTCTACAGACCTACGTAACTTTCCCACTTGCATGGCCCACACCCTTGAATTGGAATGGAAAGCCTGGGTGGCTGTGTTACTGTTATGTGGCTCAGTGCTAAGAGCAACCCAGAACGAACTGTCTCATGAGATGCCCTTCCTAAGGTGGCATCTTCTTCAGTGGGGCTGGATGAGGTGCGTATGACTCTTGAGTCTGTTCTCATGAGAGAGTGTTGCTGAATGGCAAGACACAGGAAGGCTGCTTACAGAGCAATATAGGAAGCTAGATATCACCAGTTCTAACAGAAGTGGACACCCAGAAGGAGAAGAAGGAACATGGTGACTCCAGTGGGCAATGAATTTGACCCTAGTTTCTGTACCACCTCTGAGCTGTGTGGCCTTCAGAAAGTCACTCACCTTCCCTGAGTGACTTTGTTTAGAAGGTGTAGGGGATGTAACAACTTAGGTCAAGGATTTTAAAATTTTTTGTGTGTTTTGTTTTCTTTTAGATTTATTTATTTATTTTATGTATATGAGCACTCTCTTGCATGTATACCTGCGGGCCAGGAAGAGGGTATCAGATCACATTATAGATGTGATGCAGAGCAGACAGTGCTCTTAATCACTGAGCTATGTCTCCAGCCCCTAGGTCAAGGATTTTAAACACAAACTGGCGCTCTGTGACATCACAGTCCTTCTTTCCTGCAAGCCTTGATGGTCCTGTCATGCTGTCTGTGCCTTCAGCCTCCTCAGTCCCAGAAGCATTTGGGCATATCTTTCCGATTGTTTTAAATACCTAGCTTAGTGCCTGGCATACAACAGACACGTACTAAGGGCTTGCTAAAACATAGGTTTCCCCTCACCCCATCCATTTTGGGATGTTGTGAAGAAGGCGGGTGGGGGAAGATACACCTGAAACAGAACTGACGAGAAGCCCTGGAGCCCTCTCAAAGCCACTGTGCACATTCCCCAGATTGATTCAGTCTCTTCCAGTAATATTTGTCTATTTCCAGGTTCTTTTTTCCTGTCTAATTGATCTCCTTCAAGTCAGTGCACATTTGCCACAAGATTAATCGCACACATCCTCTTTTTTCATCACACCACTTCTCTGCACCAAACTTTGCAATCCTACTGAATACGGGCGAAAATCCAACTCTATACTCAGCCCATATGGTCGCTGTCTCGACTTCGAATCCTTCGTTCTTACAAATCTCTTAATTGTACACCTGCTAGGGTCTAGATTTTTTTTTGTTGTTGTTGCTGTTAATTTACCAAGGATGGAGACAGTCTTAAGATTTCTGCATGGGTAGGAAATTGGACTGTCTGCCTATTCAGACACCTTGCAAAGCATGTATCTTCTTCCTCCTCTTCCTCCTCCTCTACAGAGGCTTGGAGTATGTGCTATGAGCTCCTGACAGATACGCAGACTGCAGTCCAAACCCCCTACCTAGCAGACACATTTCCTCTGACAAGGCCCAGTTTCTTGTACCTCAGTTTCCTCATCTGCAACAACTCGTGTGCTCTGATGATTAAGAGACAACACAAATAAAGTCTGTTTGAACTCAGGATGAATTAGGTATTTTGTTAATATTACAAAGTTTACAATCTGCTTACATTTCCACAGCACATCCTATTTTTGCTTCTGGTCCCTCACTTTGGACATTCTGGTCCCCAGATGATTGCTGAAGATGCCTATTCCCTACCACTAAAGATTCATTCATCCATTTAGGCAAAAAATAATCTTATCTCCTGGGCAGACTTTTCAAAACACCTATTCTTGGAGTGTCATTTAATCTCAAGATTCTGTAGTATTTCTGGGCCATTTGGGGGACAATGACTAGTTAATGATCTCTCTGTCTCTGTCTCTCTCTCTCTCTCTGTGTGTATGCTTTAAACAGGGTCTTCCTGTGAGGCTCTGGCTGTCCTAGAATTAACTATGTAGACCAGGCTGGCCTGAAACTCAAAGATTCTCCTGCCTCTGCCTCTGCCTCTACAGGCCTGAGATTAAAGGCGTGAGACACTATGCCTGGCAAGATGTGCATTTTTTGAGTAATATGTAGAAACACTTTTAGAGTTAGAGTTTTTGAAGTCAAGAAGGAAAAAGAGCTGCTCCCAGAGCAAGGAGAAGACAATAAGGCGACAGCCTCTAATGAGCACAAGTTCGGTATGCCCAACAGGCACTTCTTTGTGTTTAGTCCTTGGCTAGGAACAATCATGGAAGCTGAAGAGTGGAGACAGTTCATAAGCTACTTCTCCAAGTAGGGTCAGATTGCCAGGACATTCCAGGAAGGGAAATGATGCAAGGTTTATAGCAGGCAAGGCCCCACCCTACACCACCCCCCAAAAAGAGAGAATTTCTATTTAGCTGGACTGTGGAATACATAGAATTGGAAGAGAGAAGACAATAAGGGAGCTAGCCAACGTCACTTAAAAGGGTTTAGTTGCCAATGCATGTGGGATTCCATTCAGGTGTGGGAGAGAACTACCAGGGTAAAAGAAAGCACCGCTACCCAGCTGCAGTTCTTTGAAATACAGTCATCCCTCACTATCCACTGGAATTGGAAATATCAGGAGACAGAAATCCCGGGAGTCTCATCTCTTCTATGAAATGGAGTAGCATTTGCATATACTCTACAGAGACACATATGCCCCCAATTACCTCACACTATTCCCAAACGAAAGACAATGTAGATGCTAAGTCGCCACCATGATAGTATATGGCTTAAGGGATGAAGGGGAATAAAAAAGTCTGCACATGCTCAATATGGAAGCATTTCTCCCCATATACCGTAGATCCACTGTTGGTTGAATCCATAGATGCAGAGTACACAGAATACACAGGATACACAGAATCCCAGAATACACAGGGTGAATGCACAGGACAGGGCAGGCTGTCAGGGAAGACAGCCTGTCAGGGGGCCAGGCGAGTAGCCTTCAACAAACACCTAGGTGACCAAGCAGAGCCTGATCCAAGATGGCGGATCTGAGAAGACATGTTTGCCGAAATGCAGGGCACACGGCTGAGGGGCCAGGCAGTTCAAGAAGGGGCCTGAAGGAGGGCTACACGCAGTCCGTCAGGTGGAGAGAGGCTGAGTTTTATTTTCAACACTCCATTTAGAAAGGTGGGGGGGAAGCCAGACTGTAATGCTGTGTAAGCTACCAGATGTGCAGTATTAGAGCTAGGGCACAGAGAAGACCATGAGGGGCCGACTCTAGCAAGGCAAGGAAAGCACAGTGCCAGGCATGTGCACTACAGAGAGACTGCAGGTCTTGGGGGCACCTCCTCCTGGTGAACCTAAAGAGTGGGCTCAGGGCAGTTAGGAGGAGGTGCGGTCATCCCATCTACCAGGCGCCCCATTGCTTACACATTCACTCCTTTAACACGATGGGCCAGCATCAGCACCCCCATTTCAGAGCTAGAGCAATGGAGGCTCCAAGGCTCAGCAGCTTGCTCAAGAACTCCCAGCTAGGCAAACGAGTGGGCACCAGCACCCAGCCTGACCTGTACAAGTCTGTTAGCAGACCTGCTCCACTTTGGCTTCACATCTACTCTGGCCGTACCCTGGCCGAGGCTAACAGGAGACTGGCACCGCTCAGAGGCCCGGTGTGGCTGTGAATAAGGCAAGGTTGGGAGGAGCAGGTAGCACACAGAGGCACAGCTCTTTCTGACGCTGCGGAACCTGGGAGCCGCTGGGCTGCTGACTAGGATGTCAATTAGTTAGCAGCAGCGAGGGCAGATGCGCATGAGTCACCAGTGCCGAAGGGGCAGGTTTGAGTTTGGCAAAGGCTGAATGTCCCTGACCTGACCTGGCGTGACTTCCTGTATGACATCATCAGGTTGGATGCCTCCCAAGCTCTGTAGCAGAAGACAACTTCTGACCCTTGCCACAGACACTGCCAGACAAAGGGACTCAAAGGTGACAGAGATGAAGAGGGGGCTGGATGCCCTAGGCCAGTTGGATTTTAGCAGTGGGGAGGGCAAACCTTTGATTTCTGGAGAAAAAGAGTCTATGTCAGCCCCGCTGTGCTCTGTGTGCAAGGGCAGAAAGCAATCACACCTCTGGGTTGCCCAGCCCTCCGGTCCTGTCCCTGGCTTCTGGGCAGGTACCAATACACACGGACAAGCTTTCCTGCTTTCTTGACGTCACTCACTGGTCAGTGGTCCCCAACCTTCCTAATGCTGCGACCCTTTAATACAGATCCTCATGCTGTGGTGACCCCTCCAACCATAAAATCATTTTCATTGCTGTTTCATAACTGCAATTTTGCTGCTGTTATGAATCGTAATGTAAATATCTGTGTTTTCCGATGACCTCAGGTGACCCCTGTGAAAGGGTCATTCAACTCCCCCAAAAGAATTGCAACTCACAGGCTGAGAACTGCTGGCCATTGGTGGAACCAGAACGGGCAACTTTTAGATCTCTAGATTGGGCTCACGAAGGAAGAGCAGGTCCCCTGAACACAAGTGTGCTTCAGGACCCAACTTCACAGAACAGCCTGGTACAAGCCCTTCGCCAAGGGCAAAATCCCTGTCCTACTAGCCTCCTTCCCACTGTGTGCTTGAGCTCAATGACTGATACTCTGCATTCCTTTAGGAGGAAGGAATACCATTCTAGACAAGCCCGCAGCCTAAAATAAAACCAACTCAGGAGCAATAAACCCCACACCCCCTCTTTGGTCAGCACGGACCAGGTACCTTTGATGCCCCCGGGCTGAAGAAACACACTGGATGTGAACACAGCGCCTGCTCCCGAGAAACCCACAGATCGCAAACGTATTAAATGGCAAGGTGATAAGACACAAAAACAAAGGCAGGTGGACCTGTGTGCCAGGGCACAGACAAGTCCTGTGGCAGTGTGGCAGGGCCGTGTGGGAATAGAGAGGTGGAGCATGTGCCAGTGGCCCAGAATGGTTCAGGAGGTATGTATGGGTGGGGCTAGCTGGCTGTGGGTAATTCCTGTTCTGACTTGAGGCTTGAGTTATTTACTTGACGGTTCCACAGAATCCGGAAGTCGAGTTGAGCAGTTTGAAATATACACAGGGAAAGAATCTTCACCAACCCTTTATTTGACAGAGGACTCATATCCAGTATATATAAAGAACTAAAGCTGAAAAGCAGCAAACCAAGTAATCCACTTAAAAAACGGGGAACAGAGCTAAACAGAGAACTCTCTGTAGAGGAATATCGAATGGCAGAGAAGCATTTAAAGAAATGCTCAACCTCATTAGCCATTAGGGAAATGCAAATCAAAACAACCCTGAGATTTCACCTTACACCCATCAGAATGGCCAAGATCAAAAACTCAAGTGACAACACATGCTGGAGAGGTTGTGGAGAAAGGGGAACCCTTCTCCACTGCTAGTGGGAATGTAAACTTGTACAACCACTCTGGAAAGCAATCTGGTGCTTTCTCAGACAACTAGGAATAGCGCTTCCTCAAGATCCAGCCATACCACTCCTAGGCATATACCCAAAAGAGGCTCAAGTACACAATAAGGATATTTGCTCAACCATGTTTGTAGCAGCTTTATTTGTAATAGCCAGAAGCTGGAAACAGCCCAGATGCCCTGAAGAATGGATGCAGAAATTGTGGTACATCTATACAATGGAGTATCACTCAGCAATGAAAAATAAGGAAATCATGAAATTTGCAGGTAAATGGTGGGACCTGGAAAGGATCATCCTGAGTGAGTTGTCCCAGAAGCAAAAAGACACACACGGTATATACTCACTCATATAAACATACAACATAGGATAAACCCACTAAAATCAGTACATCTAAACAAACTAAACAAAAGAGAGGACCCTAACTAAAATGCTCAATCCCCATCCTGAAAGGCAAAGAGAATGGACATCAGAAGAAGAAAACAGGAAACAACCTAGGAACCTGCCACAGAGGGCCTCTGAAAGCCTCTGCCCTGCAGACTATCAAAGCAGATGCTGAGCCTGATGGCCAACTGTCGGGCAGAGTGAATGGAATTTTATGTAAGAAGTGGGAAATAGCAAGAGCTGGAGAGGACAGGAACTCCACAAGGAGAGCAACAGAACAAGAAAATTTGAACACAGGGAACTTCCCAGAGACTCATACTCCAACCAAGGACTATTCATGGAGATAACCTAGAACCCCTGCACAGATGTAGCCCATGGCAGTTCAGTGTCCAAGTGGGTTACACAGTAATGGGAAGAGGGACTGCCTCTGACATAAACTGATTGGCCTGCTCTTTGATCACCTCCCCCTGAGGGGGGAGCAGCCTTACCAGGGCACAGAAGATGACAATGCAGCCACTTCTGATGAGAACTGATAGTCTAAGATCAGAAAGAAGGAGAGGAAGACCTTCCCTATCAGTGGACTTGGGGAGGGGCATGCATGCAGAATGGGGAGGAAGGGGAGGAGGGTGGGGCTTATGGGGGGATACAAAATGAATAAAGTGTAATTAATAATAATAATAATAATAATAATAATAATAATAATAATAATAATAAAGAAAACTTAAAAAAAAAAGAAATATACACGGGCACAGGCAAGGAGAACGTGGTGGGTAATTAAGTCTTTTCTCCGGGCTAAATAATTTTAAAATACGGAATCTATTGAGGCTCCAAAAAATGTGTAGTGAAATTTCCCCAGAGTGATGTATATATACCTCAAGGCCAAACGTCTTCAGGCAAGCTACTAAAAATTCATTAGTGAGAGGCGAGTAGGACCATGGGATTGCCCTAGAATGAGGTCAGCAGCGAAGCACTGGTTCCTGTAAGTCAAACCTCTAGCCAGATTTCGGGCAATCCCCGTCTACGTGATGCTTCTTACATTGACTTTGAACTGATCCCCACTTAATTTGATCCATAAAGATTGGGGTGCCGTTTCAAGACTTCAGCTCTCCCATAATGGCACATGGGCCAGACTCAGTGAGATACGTCCTCTGACAGCTTTCGGTAAGTGGTGTATGGATTTTTCCATGCTCCTAAGAGCAGCAGACGCTTTTCCCATTGTCACAAAAAAACAAACAAACAAACAAACAAAAAAACCAAAACCCAAAAACCAAAACAAACACAAACAAACAAACAAAAAAACCTGCTACTGCTACTTATGGTTAAGTGAAGAAATGGACAAATGAATCAGTGGAAGCAGCAGAGACATCTGCACATCCATGTTTACAGCCTCCTTCATAACAGCCAAGAGCTGGACGAAACCCAAATGTGCACTAAGGGCTAAATAGATAAGTGATAGGTGTGGGTGTAGGTGTGTGTATATTATACGGCTTTAAAAGAAAAGAGGAAATGGTGTCACGTGCTACAACGTGGATGCCCCGGATGATATCATGCTAAGCAAAATAAGCCAGTTACAAATGACAAATACCACAGGAGTCCATTTTAATGAGGACCAAACCTCAAAATCATGGAAGCAGAAAAGAGAGAGATCTATATCAACGCTAGGAGCGGGGAGCAGAGTGGAAATTTATGTTGAGAGAGTGCAAGGTTTCAGTTCTATAAGATGACAAACACCTGGAACTCTGTTTCACAACAATGTAAACACACTCAGATCTGCACGCCTATATGTAGCTGAGGTGGTCAGCAGAACAAGCGTGCTCCTGACTCAGTCTAGGGAATGGACAGAATCATGGCAGAGGAGACAGTGCTTGACAGGGCCGAGGACATGCAGGCAGCAGGGAGCCCTCTGTGGTGGAGCTCAGCCTGTCTCCTCCTCTCAGCTGAACGCCTACCTCAGTACCATCCTGCTTGTGCTGGCTTCTCCAAAGAACTGCTGCCCTGATGCTTTCTCCCCTTTGTGTCCTCAAAAAGGTGGCTTCCCTGGCACTCACCTCCAATCTGCCTCCCTACACTTCTTCCTTCCTTTGGGGATTGTCTACAAGTCTTGGTTCTGCAGCTCTCCTGCTTCGTTCTGCTCTGCTTCTTTAGCCCCCTCAACCCCCAACACAGAGCCCAGAGACCTGGGGGTGAGCATGATTTCTGTGAGCCTGCTCTGAGTTTCCGCTGACCCCCTAGTACCACCAACCCCCCTTCTTTGCCAATGAACCCCCTCTAGCAACTGCTCCATCCATGTTAGACCCCAATACCCAAAAATGCTGGACTTCGGATGTCCTGCTCTTGCTCCCTGGCCCTGGTTGGCTGGCTTCCTCTCCGTGTCATCGCTGGCCTTTGACAGGTACTATACATTCCGGCCCTGCAAACACTACGCACTTAGTTCTCCACCCTCATGGAGACCAGGTCTCAGGAGCAACCTGGACAGCAGCAGCTGGTGGCTTCACAGTTCAGAACCTGCCCTTGCCACCCAATCCTGGCCCCAAGACAGAACCACAAAGCCCTGCTGGCCCCAAGGCACCCTACTTACAAATTGGCCTCGCACTTGGGTGGCAGCCTTCTGGAAATGCGGCATGATCCTCTTGCAAACGCTGCACCCTGTCACAGGCAGAAGGAAAAACCAAACCTGGTTATGGTGATGGTGGGCCCTGAGTTTCCCTCCCAGCCCCCACACCAGCAGCCATCCCCATACATTGGGAAGCTCAGGGTTGTCTTGGGCCCTGTGGAACCCGAAGGGATAGGAAGCAAAGGCCTGGCCACCAAAGAGTTTACAGAATAAAGCAAGATGGAGACCTTAGTGTCTCCACGGATTTCAGATGGAAAAAGCAAGGGTACCAAAGAGAAGAGCAAAACCCACAATGTTCCAGTGTGGCTGATCAGCTCTATAGCAACGAGGGGAGCCTCCTACATGTACAGCTAATAGATGCTCTCCTTATCCATTCAGGGATGGCAAATGAACCAGAGTCAAATGCCACCAGAAAGGAAAATTTGTGACTATGAGTACAATGACTTTTGGGATTTTCATGCCTCTTTTCTCTTCCATTTACAAGCACAATTAGGCAATAAACTGGAGGCAGCCGCAGCATGAAAGCTGCTGGCTCCCGCAGGCGGGAACAGCACCGGGCCAGGACTCAGGACTTAGGCGCTAATCTTTACTCTGCTTGCTGATGGCCTTGGCCACATTACCTCCTTTCTGGGCTGTGCCTACTTCTGGCAAATGCGGAGGGAGGAAAACAGACTCCAGCCTCCCCAGCTCTGCGAGGGAGCCTGGTGCTCCTCCCTCCGGGGTTTCTGTGGTTTCAATGGTCACGCTCCTCTCTTAAGAAGGAGATGCTATGAGCCAAGAATCCAGGTGGGAGGGAATTCTCACCTTCCATGGGCAGACAGAGGTATATATAGATAGAGACTGTGGAGTCTGTGTGTCTGTCTTCTTCCTGGGACTATCTAACCCTTGGTAATAAGTCTACTGGGAGGGATACAGATGCAAGAATTTCTGACAGGATACCTCAAATACCCTACAGCCTTCTCTCCACTCCTTGCCTGATGGACAGGTACCTCTACCACATGCTACAAACCCGGAGCTTGGGAAATGGTCCTGGGAAGACAAGTGGCTCTCTTTTGCTGGCTTGCTCACCCTGATGTGGAGAGTACTTGTGGCAACAAAGGTGGAGATCACACTGCCCTCACTGTGGAGACTCCCAGAGGGAAAAGGAAACGTCGGTGCTCTAGCGGAAATGCACAAGCCAATGCCTACGGCAGGGAAGGCAGCAGACTGCACAGCAGAGACGCTGTGCTCCAGGGACTAGGACCCCTGAATCTGTCTGCCCCTGACCCTTGAGCTGTCTGTAACTGACAGTGCCTGTCCCACAGGTACTATGCAGAATCACCAGGGAGGTAGGCGCAGCCTGACCCAGCGGGGGATGGGGTGGAGCTGGGGTTGGAGGTGGGGGACTAGGGGACTGGTGGGGTAGGGGGTGTAACTCAAGGCCCAGGAGCCATCTCAGTTCTACACAGGGTATGAGTCAGCTCCCCCCCCCACCGAGGGAGACGTGCGTCCATAGGAGAAAGGGATGTCACACCATTGCAGGAGGAAAGTAAGGAGGAGGTATGGCACCCCTCTTCCGCTTCACTGCCTCCTCCCAGCTTGCCCACCAGCCCAGCCAGCCATCAGGGGCAACACTGACCACCTGCCCCCACAGGTGTGGCCTCTCTCCCAGCTCGGCCCAGGGGTAGCCTGCAGCAAATGTCCTGCCCAGCTGTCCCAGGGGCAGATGTCCATGGTTCTATGAGGAGAAGGTCCTGGTGGGGGTTGGGGGGAGGGATGAAGGATGAGGAAGAACCAGAAAGCCCAGGCTAGCCCCATTTTCAACCTGGCTGCAAAACCAAAGCTGGTACCCAGCTTCCCATCTAAGCTTCTCTTTCGGGGATTCACCTGCAAGGCAGGGGAAGAGGTAAGACTAAATATCGCTCTCGAAGCCCCAGCCCCAGAGCAGGCAGCCTTTTTATTTTCTCATTAATTTGGTGAACAAACATTTACTGAGAGAGCAGCAGGGCCTGGGGACCCAGACGCCTTGTCACAGCTAAAGGCTCCCACCGTCTCTGGGTTTACTCATCCACGTGTAATCACAAGATCATAGTCCTGACAGATTGCCGGGTTAGGGGATGGCTGTGATTCCCAGGAGTGGGGCCACAGCAGCTGGGGCTGGTCTAGGTAAAATAAAAGGCTGAGTTCGTTTCACTAAACACATACAGAACAAAAGGAATCTGGGGACCCTGGGACTTTGGAGGCTCTCCAACCTGAGCCTCCATGGAAAGCTTAGCTCAGTGAGTCCGTTTTCTTCTTCCTTTCCCACCACTATATGCCCTGTGCCATCTCTGAGGCTCTCAACTCCTCCAGCCTCAGCCTGCTATTATTAAAAACAATCTCTGCTGTGACGAACAGCACAGGCCCAGTGCCAGGAAGCCTGAGTGGGTGGGGCAGGTGGCACAAACATCAGGCTGTGAGCGCTAGTGAATGCGCTTTTAAAATGATTGATGGACTTATGGGGAGCCTTGAGTGGCTTGTACCATGGTCCTGCCTCCTGGCACGCACTGCCTACCAACACACACACACACACACACACACACACACACACACACACACACACAACTCCACAGTTTCATTTTATCAATGTATTGAGTTCTGGAGGTTCAGACAAACCAAAGGAGGCCCACTCCTCCAGATGCCAAAGCAGAAGGGTAATCTCTGAAGCAATCTGCAGCTGAATGATTAATAAGGGCCACAGAAAAGAGAAAGAAAAAAAAGGAAAGAAAAAAAAAAGAGGCCGAGACCAGCTAATGAGCATTAATAGAGAATGAGCCATAGTAAGGCTTCAGACATGGGCTGACTGGCCTCCTCCCATTGTATCAACACCTTTGAGGCCAAGAGAGTTTTGGGAGGAGGTTAGGGTGGGGTAGAGACTGTTATGTTGTCATGGTGAACAAAGCAGGCTCAATCAGGCAAAGCCACCAGAACCCCAGGGAGGCATCTGGCTAGAGGTACACACTAACAGCAGGGGAAGAGCCTCTAAGCAGGGAGCTTCCAGGAAAAAGGAAAGGAGATAAGCTTTCAAGAGTCAACAGAAGCCTGGTGCCACAGACTGTGCCAGCCGCCCCCGACACCCACACCGCTGGACACAACTTCCTCCTACAAGTGACAATCCCTCTGGCTTCTGAAAGGACAGAAGCCTTCCTGTGTAGCTCTGGAGTCACAGTTCAGGGCCTCACCAGGTTCCAGTCATGCTATGAGTTGGGACTACTAACTCATAGCTGCAGGAGTGGTTAGACAGTCCCTGCTTGAGATTGTTTCTCTGTTACCAGTACTTAATCAGCTTTCCAGAAGCCATAGGTGGTGTTTCAGTGTACAGACAAAGCTATGTTCCAATAAAACTTTATTACAGAAACAGTGAGCCATGGGGGCCACAGTGTGCTGATCCATATCAGAGGCTAATGATGAAGCAACAGCTAAAGCAAACAGTTTTCCAATAAAATGGAATATAGTGTTCATCTGGTTCAGGACATGGCACGCGGTAAGGGTAAGCATGGTTTTGTGACATAGCATCAGCTTATTTACATGTAATTTACATATACTTACAGTGCTGGGTGGCAATGTAAAATATTTTCAAATGTGTGAAATGCAGATAGAAGGTGAGAAAGCCTGTTCTCTGACAAGTGCGGAAACTGAGCCCAGAAAGATGGCGCTCCGGCACTCTAGCTCATAGGAGCCACCTGGAATCAGACCCTTCCCCTGGCCACCTCAACTGTCCTTCTGCCATCTCCCATAGCCTCTGGCCTCACACAGCTACGGAGCCCAAATCATCGTGTCCTCTCACCTTGGTCCCCTGGTCCTGCCAGATGACACCAGCAGTGTTGAGGGAGCTGGTGTCCCAGTGACAGACAGGCTTGGGGTGGTGAGAAGCGGCAAGCCCAAGGACTCACGGTGAGTGAGGCAGCAGCAGGGCTACAGCTTGTACTAAGACAGAGGCATGACAAGGCACTTGCCAGCTAACTAGACAAGATACCCTGTAGTATAATGTCCAGGGTGGAGATGGCAGGAGGGTGCCAACTCCAGTGGATAGAGAAGAGAGAGGGCAGCAGGAAGATGGGAGCCAGTCAGACAGACCAAGAGGAAAGCCAAAAGGTGGAGACAGCAGAGCCCTAGGCAACCCTGGCTGCCCATGGCCAGCAAAGCCTGAATGGACTCTGGCCCAAGGAGCGTTCACTTACAGGGAGCGTAGAACATCATGAGGAGTGGCTTCTCTTCTTTCTTCAGGAGCCGTCGGAAGTCCTGGGGCACAAAGAGAAAATGCCGAGAGGTCACGCACAAGGAGACAGTACGAAAGCTTCAGGCTGTCTTTACCCAGAACCCAGTGGTAAGGAGGCACCAGGGTAAACGCTTCAGAAGTCACATGGGACTCAATTGTCACCCACCAGCAGCTGAATGAACCTTGGGCTGTCCTGTTCTAGGCTACTCTGTCATCAGAGAGGAGGAAACTCAGGGTCAGAGTTTGCAAACCACTGGGTGAGATGAAGTAGCCAGGACCAGCTACTAACTTTCAGCTCTATACAATCTATAAAGACATCAGGGAGCCATTTTTCCATGAGACTACTGAAAAGGCCAGCCCCCCACGTGATTTTGAGAGTGACTGTGTCCCAGGAAAGGTCTCCATTTTCAGGACCACTCTGTATGGCCATGGAGATCTGCTGGCTGAAGAAATGGCTGGTGAGTCCACACCTACTAATCTCCCTGGCTTCAGCACTGCCATCACCATGGGTCCACAGGGCCCCGGAGGGCTTGAGAGCCTGTGCCTCAATCCGGAGCATCAGAAACTGATCAATGGAGTTTGTGGAAGTTAGATCACTGCTCGGCGAATTATTCGGCAATATGAAATGACCTGTTAAATAAACGTGGTAAATCTAAAACATGCTGGTCAGAGGCCGCTCTCTGATGATAGTCAACAAAAGATGAGGAACACGAGCCCGCCGAGGGCTGCAGGGAACGCTGTCACAGAGCATGTTTTGATTACAGTAAGCTCTTCTAACCAGCTTTCCCAGAAGAAAATTAGAGGCTTTTTCTTTTGAATAATAAGGAGAATAAGAGGAAATTTCAGAATGCGTCTTATTGACAGCAACATGGCATTAAGTAAATAAATGATGGCAGATCCCACACAATGGAGTACAGCTGCAACATTAAAACAGTGGAGAGGCGTATTTAATGTCACAGTGAGATGTGTGAGTGATACCGGGGGGTGGGGGGGACAGTTATAGAACAGCACGTAAACAATGACGTTCTTCTGAGTAAAAATATTTATGTATGCATTACCTTAAAAGCCTGGAAGCCTACAAAAAGTATCAGTAGCGGGCCATCCCTCAACGAAGAGACAGGGTGATTTGTGGTTTTCTTTTATGCATCAGCTATACTTTCCAAATACTCAACAGAGAATGTGTATTACTCAAATTTTTTTTTTTTTTTTCGGCTAGATAAAACAAGATTTTCATTCTTTTGGGAATCTAAAACGTTCTGTGGAAAACCCTGAAAAGCTTACTCTTCCTTACACCCACAGAGGGGGTTAGGCAGTTGTTTTAAAACAGAATCATGATTGGATGTTAACCTAAATGATAACCGAAGAGGGGCGCTTTAGGAAGCCATGGTGTTTGGGCCGTAGCTCAGAGGGAGGAAGTTGGCTTGCTCAAAGCCTGGGCTTGATGCTTGACATTGGGAGTAGGAACCATGGTGCTTATTTGGGAGCAGCAGGTGCAATCAAGGGAACCACAGGCATAATGTTAAAGAGACGCTTTCAACGATGGAATAAAGATTATGTAAGTTGGTGCTCGAGATCAGTAATGAGACGTGGTCAGGACCAGGCTGGACAGACATCTCCACAGAGGCATCCTTGTATGAGGCTGCAGAAGCCTTCGGAAAGTGGCTCTGGAGAGCTGTGGTCAGCAGCTCTCATTAGCAGCAGGTGCACGCCAATTCCCTCCTTTGTCACAGCCTTATTTTAATTAATTAATTAATTAATTTTTGAGGAGGGGCTAGGGTTTAAAACATGACTACATTTTGATCCTAACAACTTTCACACAGATATTTGGCCCTAAGTGGGATTAAAAGATGTGAACACTTCAAAAATTATCTTCTGAGAGCTCTGAAGATTAAAAACCCAATAAAAGATCTGAGAGGAAAAGGTTTTATTATGCCTAGTCTATAAAAATTTGGGCCCCCAGCTGGGCATAGTGGCACATGCATTCAATATCTGTCACAGTTCTGTGGGAGTTCAAGGCCAGCCTGGTTTACATATCAACACACAGGCCTACCTAGTGAGACCTTGTCTTTAAAACAACAACAAAATGTTAGACTCACATCATTAACAATGAGTTACAATGGAAAGCTACTGAAAAGTATGGAATTCTAAGCTTATAAAGGAAACCACTAATTTAACTTGAATATTGAACCTTAAGCTATCTGTGAGAAGTCCAACTTCAGAAAAGCAGCTATATCATGTTTGCAAAAGAGAAAACAGCATAGAGGAGAACAACAGGAATATGGACAAAAGTGGGGGGGGAACCCCACTTCTTAATAACCCTCTTTGTTTGGTTGGTTGTCCAGGCAGGGTTTCTCTGTGTAGCCCTGGCTGTCCTGGACTTGCTTTGTAGACCATGCCTCAAACTCACAGAGACCCACCTGCTTCTGCCTCCCAAGTGCTTGGCTAAAGGTAGGCACCTCCACGCCTGGCTCACTTCTTAATATTCTTACAGTTACATAAGATAAAAATAGGATGTTCAGGATGTGACGCTGGGGGTAGGGAGGTGCCAGGCCGTTGCTTTCCAAAGAAGCAATGGTTTACCATTACAGGTGGGACAACTGGTTTGGGTTTTGTTCTTCTCACAGTAGCCATGCCACCTCCTGACACCGGTGCCTCACTCTCCCTGGCTCCCATGGCAGGTGCTTTCTGAGAATCTTTACCTTATAGGTGATAAATCTGGTGACAAAACTTTCTGCCTCAGAATGTGGACATCTAGTAACTTTAAACTGATTCTTGGGTGGATCACAATGATCATATATAATCCCACCCTCCAAATTTTTTTTTTAAAAGCCATCATTTCTTTTTGGATTAATAAGAGTCAATAATTTTAGCCATGCCTTTAATCCCAACACTCAGAGGCAGGCGAATCGCTGGGTTCCAGCCTGGTCTACTGAGCGAGTTCCAAGGAAACAATAGAGAGACCCTGTCTCAAAAAAACAATCCCCCCCCCCAAAAAAGAAGAAAGAAAGAATAGTTACTAATTTTAAATGAAAGGCAAAAGGAGGCAAAGAAAGATAACATTTATGTTTCATTATCAAGACAATAAAAGCATTCTCTCTCCCTCTGTGTGTGTGTATGTGTTCACATACATGCAAGCCAGTGCTGCCTGCCTCAGACCACATGAACTCTCAGAGACAGTACTTGTCACCCCACCATGTGAAGGCACGGCCACATAAACAGGACACCACACCCATGAGGTGTGAGGCTACACAGAATCACATGCCATCGGGAGGGCTGAGGCCAGGCTAATCACAGCTTTGGTTAAATCATCAAGAACTAACGAACACAAACAAGGCTCACTCTTCCACCCTCAGGCCTGGCCAACTCTGAAAATGCAACTCAAGAGGCTAAAGAATCTGTTCAAAGTTACACATGACTCAAAAAAAAACAAAAAACAAAAACAAAAACGACAAAACTGATCTCAGCAACATCTGTCTTACACAGCAACAGGAGGCAATTAGATCTACTCTGCCAAGAACAGCTGAGCACATTAGAACATATTAAATAAGGCGGTGGAGAATGGAGACATCTCAGGTGCCTTCTAGGAGCTCCTGTTGGCTATGTTATGGAGCTGGAGCTGGCCATCAAAGAGTAGGGTCCTGGCCTCATTCAGCTGGAGGAAAAGACAAATGGGCTAGGTCCTGGGCTCCTCTCCTTGGGAGACCCAGTACCATAGGCTCTAGTATCCATCAGAACCAATGTGGAATAGATTACCTTTTCACTGTCAATGTGGACAACATCTTTGGCTCCAGGATCTTCTTCCCACAGTGGGGGACCTTTAGGGTCCTTCAGAAAGGCCACTATTGACTGAGGGGAAACAAAAGGGGGAGGAAAGGACATCAGTCAGAAAATGGGAGCAGTGGCAGAGCCAGATAGGTACTCTGTTACCTATCTGGATACCCAGGCACCAAGTGCCAGGCATGGGACTGAAAGTGGCACTTGCTTGGAGGAGACAAAGAAATTTCTTGTCCCTGGATATTACCACTAAGTGACCCAGCACTTCCCCCCACCCTGGCCTTTTCAATCACCCAGCGCCACTGGTCAGCTGACGAGGACACGCACCTCTACCTGTACCTTGAGACAATAAGCTGGCTTCTTCAGCCAAAGACAGGCCAATTTCACCTACACATCTTCCCCCAGGAAGCCTTTCTGCTCGGCTGAACCAAGGCCTCTCTGGGATTCTGTGAAACACATCCTTCCACATCCCTAAGCCCCTCCTCGACTGTCAATGTCCTAAGCAGGTAATCACAGCACTCATGAGCCGCTGGGGAGCCCACGGTCTACACTGCTGATGGAGAGAGAGCCTTAGAGACAGGTTATACTCCATGTGTGAACCAGTGGAGTCCAGGCTGGAGAATACCAGGGCCAGGCTCCTGTCCACCCCCAGTGGCCTGGTACATGCCATGGCGCTTCTTTCCCTGGATCCTTCCAGACCAGGGTAATAGAGCTAAAAAGCTTGGCTGGGCCTCATGAAGAATGCCCAGCTGCTCTCCATCCGCGCCCCCCCCCCCCATGGCACTTCACTGGTGTAGCCAGAGATGACCCCTTTTCCCCCAGGCTTGGAAATGATGTTTACAGCCAGCAAGAACCAGGAAAGGGTGCCAGAAACAGCTTACTCCTATCCCGCTCACAGCTGAGGGGAGCTGACATCCTGAGTCAACACACACAAGGATCTTCAGAGTCCCAGTTTGATGAAGGAGGATTGCTTATTTGGGGGAGCTGAAGAGATGGCTCACTAATTAAGAGCAGTGGCTGCTCTCCTGGAGGACCCACATTTGACAATTGGGGTAAATGCTACATCTTCTCCTGCCCCAGAGAAGTCCAGGGACTCTGCCCTGGTCTCTCTAGACCCCGTGAGTTTGGACATCCTACAAGTGTGGCTGCCCATACTGAAACCAGAGCCTCTGACCCTGAGCCATGCTCAGCCTGCTTCTCCGACCTGCAGAAGGAGAGTCTCCCTACATACAGGGGTGCGACAGAGACCACCCGGCCTCCTTCACCAGAGACTCCTGAGCTTCTGGCTACTTCCCTGACACAGAGATCTGGGCAGTCGCTATTCCTGCTCCATGACTCCTGGGTGGACTTTCTTTAATCAGTGTGTGAACAATTTACCCCCTATCCTGCTTCCCAATCAGATCTTGCTGCTGGGGAACATGCATTCTCTCTCCAAGGACATCAGCCCATGTCAGAACACAGAACACACAAGGCTGAGCAACTGTAGTAGGAAATAAATCTCCAAGTGTCTACATGGGAATTAAAAGAGTAAAGAATCAGGCAGGAGGCCCATAGAGAGTATAGCTATAGCAACTTATATACAGGGGTTGGGTAAATAAGAAATGCCCCCCTCCCCCATGAGAAGGGCAGACAGAGCTGAACACTGACAGCTACACCCACAGGTGAGTGAACAGGAACATCTGGAAAGAAATATCCACGGAGAAAGAAAGAGGGGGCAGAACGTGCAGATCGGTTTTTAGAGCGCCTGCCTCAAAGGCACGAGGCCCTCGGTTCATTCCCCAGCATGTCGAAAACAAATAAATAAGGGAGGGGACACAGAGACAGGAGCTCAGAAATAAACCTCTGCCTGAGAAGAGGGGCCTCAGAGAACCCGAGTTCAGCTCAGGTTAGAACCGGGTGAAATACTCGGCCCCAGCCATGGCAGGTGACAGCCTTGCGCCAGAAGTAGTATGCTGGTTTGAGGCAGAAGACACTGAGGCTGAAGGAGAGCTGAGGGAGTAGAAAGGCGACTCCTCGGTGAAAGCAATATGGCACCTGCCAGTTCAGGACCTCACTCATCTTTATGTAGGCTTTCCGCTTACTTACAGATTGGACTACAGCAGGGACAGCTGACTCCAAGCACATCCCACCTGGAACAAGCCACATCAACTTGAAGAGGCCAATCTGTCCCCAGGCTTACCTAGGCAGTGTGTGCCTATGAGTGGCCACTGTGGGTACCTTCACAGAGATGGCTTTGAAAAAAAGGGGACCCAGATCTGTGGAGGGGAGGGTCATGATATCACCTGCCTTGCTGGACGTTCACTGACAAAACCTGGGTGTCCCTCTCGTCAACAGCTATAAACTTGGCTGGATCCTCTGCTGACGTGGACATTAGTGACAAGGACCCTTAGATTGCAACCTGCCCTTTCTCCTTTCAGGGAGACCTGCCAAGCTTCTGGTGTCCATTCAGACTCCACCCTGCTGAGAGGGAGGGAGGCAAATTCACCTTCAGCGTCACAGCTCGGTCATATTCCATGTGAAATGCACCATCCCTGTCAAACAAGGAAGAAAAGGCATTAACTTTTAATATGTTTTCAGCTAACAGGCACTGTTCAGATTTCTCTGTGTGTGTGTGTGTCTGTCTCTTTCTTTCTAGGAAATAATGATAAATACGGGGTGGGAAGTATTCTGAAATAAACTAACTCCACCTAAAATTTGCTGTTCACTGAAATTACCAAGAAAAGCTCTCAGCCCTTACTCTGAAATTGGAAAAGCCCACGTGTACTTACTGATAATGGAATAATTCAATCTTTTTGTCCTTTGGGCTAAGGTCAACTTTCATCTTCTTGCACAATTTTCTACTCTCTGCGTCACTGGAAGACAAAAATGTCGGGAACCGTTTGTTACCTGAAGTCGCCACATGGGTGCTGACAACAGAAATCTGCTGGGAGCCTAAGAAACGAGGCAGGCAATCCGGAATTCTCGGGGGGGCAGATGAAGACCACGTGGCAGTGGCTCCGAGGGAACTGGAGGGTAACTGGCGGGGTGTGTAGTCTGTGCCGGTTGGGGGAGGGGACAAGCACACAGGGAGAGGATGTGCTCAAGAGGCCTCCAGGATGGGTCCAGTCAGGGCAAGTGCTGGAAAAGTGAGGGGGTGAGGAGCTCACTATAGTAAGAAATATAAACCCGAAGTCAGGAACCCTAGACCCAATCGCTCAGGAAGCTGAGGCAGAATTGTTTGAGCTCAGGAGTTCAAGACCATGTGGGGCTATGGACCCCCCACAATATGGTCTGTCTACCTGGGGAAGCTTAAAACAGTCTGGCCTTCTGCTTCAGAATCTGTGGAAGTGGCGCCCGAGCAAGATTTTGTTTCTGAGGCTCTGAACATGAGCCACCTGCTATAGGCCATCTGTCTGGGAACAGAAGATGTCCTGCCGTGTTGGGAGGATTGCTGAAACTTGTTAGAAGCCAGCAAGAAGAGCAGCGCTGCGGTTAGAGGAGCCTCCCCCTCGGTGACGGGGGATAGACTAGGAATCCTCCGGGCAGGCAGCACCTGTCAGGTACCCCTCGGCGTTCAGAAGGCGCTCGTGTATGACCTGCTGTAACTCTGCCATCCTTCCAGAGAGGCCACTAAAATCTCCAGGTGTGATCCTTGGGCCAGCATTATTCAGGAACTCATTAGAAACACAAAGGCCCTAGCCCAGACCCGCTACATACAAAGCTCTTGGGTACTTGAGCAAAAGTGTCTTGACACCACTTCTGGGTAATCCTGCTCTCTGTGCTGGAGGGTGAGGACTACCAAGTGAGAGCCTGGCCTGCAAGGGTCCTTCTTCTTCTTCTTGCCTCCCGGTCCCAGTCACTTAGAGACTCCCTGCGCTGTCTGCACTCTCCACGTCTCCTAGCGACCAGCCAACAGCAGCCTGCCGTTCCCTCCACCCAGCACCCTGGTTGTCGACCATGTCTCCAGGTCTAAATGGGACCAGTGAGAATATTCCAGCTGTTAGACGTTCACACAGCAGCAGTCTCTGGGGAAACTGTTCTGCCAGGTATGGGGGCCACCCGTGGGAAATGACTTCCTCGCCCACCTGTCGCCGTACCTCACCTCCACATATAGACACCAGCATTGCACAGCTGGGCAGGAGCCCCAGAACAGATGGGCTCATTAAACCACCCAGCTCAATTCTCCAAGCAATACCATCAGCAGACGAGCAAAACTGCAGGCTCTGATATAAGAGTGAGGTTTTCAGGTTAAGAAAACATGTCTGGCCGGGTGGTGGTGGTGCATGCACTCACGAGGCAGAGGCAGGATCTCTGAGTTTGAGGCCAGCCTGGAGATGCAGGTGGATGAGGGTGTCACCCTGCTCCTCCTCACCCAGGCCTCCAGCTTCCCTCTCCTTATAGTGCCAGACATTTGGCCACCTTTGTGACCATTCTTCTAGTCACTGGACTCTGAACAGTAGGGATTGAAGGACTAATGAGGAATTAACAAAGGAAGGGCGTGTGGCAACATCATCACAGGGACGATATAAATGGCCAAGGGTTTAAAGTCTGGGACAAAGAGGTGAGCTGGACAGGATGACAGCATGCATCAGAAGGCAACCCCATAGCCTTTGGCCTAGACCCTCTCGCCCTAGAGCCTTCAGTATGCCACACACCCCCATTCTGACAGCAGCTGCTTGTGATGGGTTTACCCTCGACTTTGGGGAGTCTATCATGAAGCTGAACCGATGAGGCCTGTGCGCCAAACGGCAGCAAATGGGCCACCCTTTCCCGTCCTGAGCTAAGTCCCTGGGAGAGAGGATGCTGCTGGGGCTATTATGACATTTTGCTCGTCCATCCGGCTGTGTTGTGCTCTGTTCAGCCGTTTCTTTGATCACCTTCCCACCACCAAGTGCGACAACAAACAGTGCAGGAACTTAGCGATGGCTGCCATGTGAACCCCCAGGACCCATCCCAGCCTGACAGCCAGCAGGGCCTGAAATCTTCACCAAGTATAGGAAGAAAGACTAGGCTCCCGGGCCCAGTCCCCACTTCCAAGTCCTTGCCAGTCCTGCCAAAACCTAGCCCATAGAAGACACTCATAGATGAAGCCCCAAAAGCCACTCAGGAGGAAAGCTTCACACTAAACAACGTTGGTGGTGGAACAGGGAACATGGGAGCACCCAGCCTATGTCTTCCTCCTTGGGGTGGTCCTGGGGCCTAGCACAGCTTGTAGTGGAGTAACTGACCCATCTCTATCCCAGGGCTCCTTGTTACAGGCTATATAACCCTCTCCCTTGGCTTATGTGACACTGTCCAAAGGCTCTCTCCTCTCCCCTGCCTGCTACATTCTCTGTGAGAGGGATGGGACATGGAGTGGCTTCTTTTGAGAGAGAGGGATGGGACATGGGGTGGCTTCTTTCCTGTCACAGCATTCCCAGACTCCCTTCTCCCACTGTCTTTCTCCACTTTACTAATGACGTGTGACCACTTGTCTCTGCCTGTTCCCCATCAGCAAGGTTTGCCCCCTGAAGGCAAGGCCTTGCCTCCACTCACAGCTGCTCTTTAGGGTCACCGGAGCAGCCGGCACACCGTGGCATTCGAACAATAACCTGACTGGACAAGGTGAATTCATGGAAGAGGAGATGGATGAAAGATGCTATCTCGGGCCCGAACTTCTGGCTTCCTGGGCAGCCTGCCAGGTGACAAATCCTGAGGGGGCTCCCTCAGCTCTCTGCCCTCTCCCCAACAATCCTGTCTCTCAGTGTCTGAGTATGCATGTGAGCCAGTGCTAATTGTGGTGTTCAGACTGTAAAAGTCATAAGAGTTCAGGAAGGGAAGAAAATTACCCATGCTCGGGACTTAAAAGGATCTGAGTTGAGAGATTAAGAACAATTAATTGATCCACTGCCTCCCTCCCTCCCTTTCTCCCTCCTGTAGCAGCTCATGACTGAGGCTCTAGGGGAAAAGGAGACAAAGGCAGAGAAATGAGCCGCTTTGCCAGAGGTCCCAGAGAGCCAGGCTCTCCTCTGGCTGGCAGGAACCAGCCACCCGTCTTTGGGGAGAGGCATCAAGGCCACACACCAACACTTCTCTACTTTACTACCAACAAGGAATGAGGAGGGAAAGGTCACAGAGGCCTATGTGTGCCCTGTCCCCCATCCCATATCCCCGACTCTAAGAGGGGGAGGGGCTGCTAGTCTGGGGTGGCTGCTGTGGGTGTGGGGCACTGTGTTGGTTGGATGGCTTAAACTGAGGAGTCAGACCCAGCAGTGGCAGGTGGAGTGAGAGTAAGAGAGAAGGTGATGCAGGCTAGCAGGAGGCGTTGCTGGATCTTTCCAAAGCCGTGGCCTGAACCTGTCCTAGGAGATGGCGTGCTGCCTCCATCACCAGAAGGTAGGACCTTCAGTGAAGCCTGAGCTACAAACCAAACAAGGACAAGGTATGGCTGGAAGGTGGTACCATGAGGAAACAGCTGAAGGGCAGGCTTGGTGCAGCTGAATCTTAAACCTGCTAAGACCTGGGCACGGCAGAGAACTCTTCCGTGAAAGGATGCTACACGAGCCATCCCCGATTGGCTAGTCTTCTTGGTGCCGACTTCTAGAAGCAGGTGATGAAGCCAGGCAGTGGTGGCACACACCTTTGATCCTAGCACTTGGGAGGCGGAGGCAGGCGGATCTCTAAGAGTTCGAGGCCAGCCTGGTTCACATACTAAGTTCCAGGACAGCTGTTCAGAGAAACCCTGTTTCAAAAATTGGAAAAAAAAAAAAAAAAAAAGAAAAAAGTAGGTAATGAGGTGTTATGCGTTAGATGCTGCACTGAGAACCCAGATTGAGAGGAGTGTGGCTTCCATTCCCAGGAGGTACAAGGCCCCTCTCCACATATGTGTCCAGACCCGTGCGTAGGGCAGCAGTTCTCAAGCTGTGGGTCCCGTATCCGATATCCTGCATAGCAGATGTTCACATGACGATTCATAACTATAGCAAAATTAGTTCTGAGGTAGCAACGAAAATAATTTTATGGTTGTGGGGGGTAATCACAATGTGAGAGACTGTATTAAAGGGTCTCAGCATTAGGAAGGTCGAGAGCCACTAGTTTAACGCTTTGCTCCTCAGCTGCAACTTATTCCTCAAAAGCACACCAGATGCCAGAGAATATCTGGAGTCACAAAACAAGCATGGCACCTCTCATGGGAGTCTATTTTCTCCCATGGGAAGGAACATTTGCCCCTGCTTAGGCAAGAAGGTGTAAATGTAAAATTCAAATAATTCTTAGAAGAAAACGTTAAGACTTCAAAATACATCCCACCTGCCCTGGCAGCCCCATAATCTTGCATCTGGGGGAGCCATTACTGCTTTGGGGAAATCAAACAGATGGGAAAGGTGAAGAAAGGGAATATGGTTAGGCAGTGGTAGTGCTCTCCAGGAGAAGCAAGCAGCCAGCAGCTGAGGGAGAGCCTGCCCACAGAGCCTATCTGCCCACTGGAGCCTAGCTCCAGTTCAACTTCCTAGGTGGCAGTTCCACATAAGGCCACAGCCAGTGCTAAGCCAGGCCCCACAGCACTTGGGGGCTACCAACTCCCTCACAGGTGATCCAGTGTACAGCCACCCCAGCCTACCAGGCAGCTGTGGAAGGAGGATCTGGGAGGGAGAGGGAGAAGGAAGAACTGACAAATCCATAGACAGAATCCACGTGCTCAAGGGACGGCCGGGGACTGGGATAAAAGCCAACAGAGGAACACATGAGGATCAGCAGGTGTGCATGCAGAAAGGGCAAGGAAAGAGCCAGGAAGCTAAATAAACGTTAAAGAAATAGCTTTGGGAGAAGAAAGGATCTGGAGTAAAATGCAAAGGAAGAGAATGGAGGGGGACAGAGGACAGCATCTTACCAAGTCAGAGAGGACAAGAGGACCCAGAATGGGAGGAGGCCCTGCTAACCAGACTCTAGCACTGGAAGGCACATGCCCACCAGACAGCTAAGCACACCAAACTGGCGGCTTTGGGCATTTTCTGGACTAGATAATTTTGAGATGAGAGCAATCTGGAAGGTCCTACTGCACATTTCAAGGGTGGTTGGTTACACGATGGTCCAGAAAGGAACGGTGATTTGCAAAGGTTCCACAGTCTGAACTTGAAGCCGGGTCCCCTGACCTGTACATATACAAAAACTGATCACACTCCATGGCCAGCCTTCAGTTCACACTGTTCCTGTCACAGCCTCCCAGGTACTGGTATTATAGGTGTGTGTCACCTCACGCTTCTGAAAACAGAACAAAGCATGCTATGGACTGGGGCTGACCCCCACACTCAATAAGCTCTGGGCAGAGGTGGAGGGGAGGGGTCTTCTTCCCCAGAGCCAAGGTGGGAAGTCTAGCTAGACCTGGGAGATGGGAACTTGAGCAGAAGTTACTGTAGGGTGACCATCCGCTACCTCATCGCAGCGGGCAGAAGAGCAACACTGGCCCCAGGCCGCCTCCTCCCTCCTCAGTGGACAGCAGCAGAAAGCCATGCCCAAACACTTCTGCCAGTAACGGGAGGGTCTCATCCCCAAACTCAAGCTGACCTGTAGGCTCCCACAGAGTCCACATGGTCAGTGCTTTCAGGATTCACAGGGTAGGTTCTCAAGAGTAGGAAACAGAATGAATAGGCAGGACGGCAGGAGCCAGCTCATCCCTTGGGTTCTCCTTGTCTATCAGTGGCCCCTGAGACCCTGAGTGGTGACTCAGGGTGGCTTACAAGAATCAGAACCCGAGCGCTGTCCCTTGAGTTGCCATGGGAAGACCAGTTGGCAGTACTTTGCCTCTAATCCCAAGCCCAGACCCAGACATCCAGGCTTTGCCGTAATCTACCTACTTTAAAGCTCTTCAACATCTGAGATTGTACTTTCTCTCAGGAGGAGAAATCTGATAAGCAGATGCAGCCACGGGACCAGTCCTGCCTCTTGAACAAGGTGCCTTTTCTAAGCCCCAACCTTCTTCCGCCTTGAGTTTAACTCCAGTGTATTAGATTCACAGTATTCTCCCGCTGGTGCTAACCCCAGACACCAAGGCTGCCATTTCATCCTAATCTCTAAGCTTATCTCCCTTCATCCACTGACCCTCAGACCCACCAGCTCAGATATCCTGCTCTGGAGGTTCCACAGCCCCTCTGGAAGCAGGTTGCTCATCCCCACAGGTAGCAGTGATTGGGAGCCCTAGCAGGGAAAGCCAGGGCCCTGTGAGGGGTCTCTGTTCCTTCTTGAACCTCACTGCCTCTGCAAAGGCCTCTCCAGGCCTCGGATACTGACTGCCTCTTAGACATGGAGCCTGTTTACAGCACTCCTCACTTGGCAGCGTAAGCCCTGGCTTACGCTTCTCCCTTGCATGCTGAGCTCCTAGAAGGCACAGCTATTCATCTGTGAATCCTCAAAGCACATAGCAAGTGCTTGGTAAAAGCTAATGGATAGACCTGGAGGGAACACATCACTACATCAAAGCTCCTCCGCTCGCTCCTGGCTCCTGTAAGCCTCTTAAGAATGCCCTGCAATAAGGCTCCATCAGCCTGGCAAAACTGTTTGTCATCTTCGGATATGGAAATCCCAAAGCGTCCTGTCTCCTCTGATAGATTTTGTCATTCTCCCAGTCACACAGAGCACTGCTGGTGAAATGGGGGTAACAGAAACACCTGAAAGATAGGAGTGCTGTCAAGCCAGCTATCAACTACAGTTAACCCATGGCTAAGACCGCAGTAGCCACCCAGTGAGAAGTCTTTCTGCTCAGCCAATGTTGGCATGAATCTGGAGACACCAGGCTAGACACATACATCAATGCACACACATGCACACACCTCCATACAGGACTCTCTTGTGCTATTCTCTTTCTCTTCTGCAGCTTAAAAATCAGTGTGCACCAACACTCCCTTCCAACAGTGATTTAGGACTCGGGCAGAATAGAAAGAAGCTTACTCCTGCATAGGGTTCCCAAACTCACTTAACCTGCACAAGCCTGAGCCAGCCTTGGGGCCAAGGAGGTCTAGTCTGGTGGCCAGCTGATTACACTATTTGTGCTATAGGCTTGAGAAGGGCCCAGACTGGAGGTGAAGCTCATAGCTCACAGCCATTGCTGCAGACCTACCACAAGCCAACTGCCGGAATCAAGGTTCCCCTCTTTCAACAGGAAAGACTCCCTCTGCCTTACTGCCCTCTGAGAAGATAAATAAAGCAATACACATGGGACGTAAGAGAAAGAGAGCTCCAGGAAAACGAGAAAAAGGGGGTGTTGGGATCAGTAAGCAGGCACGTTTCCTAACAGGGGGGCCAGGGAATGGGAAGATAGGGGCGGGGAACCAAACCTTCCCTTTGCAAGGCAGGAGTGACTCCACCTCATGTTACCTCAGGGGCCTTTCTATCACAGTCTCTCCTCTGCCCCAGCCACCAGAGGCCCCAAGCACACCCCCGGCCCCCACCAGTGTGCCCCAGATCTCCAGTACATACCCACAGTCCACCCAGCAGATGGTACCTTGTCCTTTCACGGCCTGGGCCACAGTGGCCAGTAGCTTGAGATGACCTTCGGCTGCGGCCTCTGTGAAAGAACAGAAGATTAAACATTTGTGTCCAAGGTCTCTAGACCATGGGCAGGCTGGGGTGAGCACCAGAAGAGTGCCTCTTTGGTCCGGCTGCCAATTTCCGAGTGTCTGGACAGAGCTACTGGAGCAGGATGTCGGCTGTGCCAGTCTGTGATAGTCTACTGCAGGGTGGTGACGGCTGCTGTTTGATACTTGTGCCTGGCCGACTCTTATCATCTCCTCCTTAACCATCCAGTGAACTCACTCAAAGGGCCCACCGGGCAGATCCCGGTGAAAAGAGATCTGCTGCCTTCTCCTGCCCCAAACTCCATGATATAGCCCCAGAGCCAAGCACAAAAAATGATATCTGAATTATGTACCTCTGAGGAGCTCCTCTTCCAGAGTGGAAGTGGGAGCTGTGTGTGAATGGAGGGCATGCTGAGCCTTTCACGGGTGTGAACAATAAGCATCGCTTAAGAAACATGCCAGGAGTCGTTCAGAGGAGGCATTCCCAGGAAATGCCAGCCAGGGCAGCTGGAGGCAGTGAACCACTGAAGCAGGGAAGCCATTGTTCTAATGTGCACACCACTGGGACGGGGGAGGGTGGTGTAGATGAAAAACAACATAGAGTACCCCACCACAGGGAGGAAAGAGCTGCTTGGAAGAATGGGAGGAAGGGGGAAAAACCCACTGGTGGCCAAAGTCTGGAGCGTAAGCAGTAGGTGACGTCACTGCCCAGGCCCTGCCCCCAGAACACACGGAGGGCTGGACTTCCAATGAACTGAAGGAAGGTAGAGCCAGGTAAGGGGCAAAGCAGTGCTTAACCCCTGCCTCCGTTAGTGACTGTAATTCCATCATTAACCCCAACTTCCCACTCTCCCACTCCACAAGACGTCTGTCTCAGACCCCTACTGGTTCCAATGCCCCGGCATGGCAGAGTGAAGCCACTTTTCCCTATGCTCCCTCTGAAGGAGTTAGACGCAGAGATGACATAAGGGACCTGCTCTGCCACCAGGAGTGGCTGGCCTCAAGTGTCATGTCCTCCCATCTCTGGTGACCTTATTTATCAACGGGATACTCCTATCTGACAGCCTGCACTGCCTCCCTCATGGCAAGGAGCATACGAGACAGCCTCATTCACTCGCCCTGTCCCAGAGAAGAAACACACAGACTCAGCAGCTGACAAAGGGGTTACCCCAAAGTTTCTTCACTAGCAACCAGCCCCGCAACAGGAGTTTACAAGGGGGTTACTCCAAGAACCAGACTGTAGGAGAAAGAGTTTCTCAATTCTCTTTGCCTCAGTTTCCCTACCCACAGAAGACCAGGAGGCTCACACACTGGGCTCCAACAGGAAAGCAGCAAGTGGCAAGAGCAGCCATATGTTGAAAGCCTTTGAGAGGGACACACAGCCAAATCATCCATCAGCCCAGAGTGCCAGTGAATGTAGAGGATGAGCTAGCTGCCAAGGGGATCTGTGCCCAGAACAGGCCCAGCCACTGGCTGCTGCTTCTTGGGGACGTAGAAAACTTGGCATCCTCAGGAGGAGCAGAAATACTTAACTCTGCTAGAACCACACTGACAGCCAGCCACTTGCCCTTCCCCAAAGTCACTGCCAAGAGCCGAGCAAACTGTCCACTGTACCCTTACCAGCCCAAGGTCAGAGGGGCGGCAGGTGGCTGCTCCAGTCCAGAGAGTCAGCTTCTCACCCCACAGCAGCGCGGCTGGGGGGTCAGGCAAGGCCAGGACCACTGGCTCAGGTAAATGTCCACAGGCCTGGGACCAGTTCAGCTGGCAACAGGCCAGCCTGGTAGTTAATCTGCAGCTCCCATGAAGCCTGCCCTGGCAGGGTTGGGCCTGTGGCTGGCAGGGAGCCAAGGTATCCATCCACCACTCAACATGCTCCTCTCTGCTGGGTTAGCTAAAGGTTCCAAAGCATTCTTCTCACAGGAGGCCCATAAGAAGGAACAGATATATGACAACCCCCCCCCCGCCCCCAGGTTGCAAAACATAACCAAATACCCTATGTAACCTCCAAAGAAAACAAAACATACTAATGCCCCTCTGGTCCTCTCTCTCGCCTTCCCACCGCACATACCCTGACAGGTCTGGAGGAGCCACTCACCGGATTCTGAGTAAAGCACGAGCACATTATTGCGGGTCCTGAGAAGTTTCTTCAAGTCTTTAGGGTCGGAGATCCTCTCAATGAGTGAAGAGACCTTTGTGGAGGACAGCCAAGCAGGCAGGACCACCTAGAGACCAAGTAGCCAGCGCCTATGAGTCCAGCTTCTGGCCCTCTCCCGGTTCCCACGGATGCCCTACCCAAAACACATGCTTTTTTTTTTTTTTAATTTAAAACATTTTTATTCATAAAATTTTTCTTAGATGATTTCACACCTGCACACAATGCCTATTGAACACTCCCACCCCACTGTCTCCTACAACCTTACCATCTCTGCCCAACACCCCCCCAATCTCTGTCACACATTCACATCTCTTTGAGTTCCTGACCCACCAAATTCAACCAGAACATCTTTGTGACCATAGGGTTAGAGCTTTTCCCTTGTAGAGTCATCACTGCGTAAAAAAACCTAAAGACCCTGATACTCATCTCCTGGACTGTATCAGCAGCCAATAACTCAGCAGTAAATGGTAGAGCCTGCTAAACTCTTACTGTAGTGACAATTTTGGAATTTTGGTTTCTTTAAAAACATAGGAATATTACAAGAATATGTTTTCATTTTAATCCCAGGTGAGGGTATATGGGGCTGCTTCAAAGTAGCTGACTATGATTTCCCTCATGCTCCAGCAGAGGCGTGACGTCGCCTGCTGCAGTTTCTGTGATTGTGTGACATCTGGAATTCTGAGGACTTTTTGGAGGGTATGCAAATGCTAGGGCCCCAGGGTTGTGGTGGGCTGTTGGTCAAGGTTTGTTAAGAAGAAACAAACAAAAAGAATTAGAGATCCTGACTTCGATGATCAAACTTTCCCCAAGGAACTCAGCAGGAAGTAGTCTAACCATAACGTTGCCCCTTTCTGACTCCTGACTTTATTCAGGGATCTCTTTCCTTTCCTCTCTTTTTTTTCTCTCTCCTATCTAGTGTTAGGGGATTGAAAGGGTGGAAAATGGGTGGAGAAGGGTAGAGGAAAGAAGAGCCCACAAAGTAGCAAAGGCCGGCTACACCTTACTCCTTTCATGGCTGATTGTTGACAAGGCCTGTCTTGTGAAAACAGATGTTCTTGCTGGAGGATGAAGCAACACCTCCCCGACCCCAGCACCACACCTACATTTTTACCCCCAGAGGGCCCTCCTGGCCCACTCCAGTCCCCACATCCCCCAAGCCCTCCGTGTGAGGCTGTCCGGACTGTTTAAATACATAAACGCACTGTCACCCATCAAGAAGACCTCTGATACTGATGTGATCAAGGACCACACAAGACAGTTTGAAAACTCCGACCCACCTAGCACTGATGGACAGAACCCACAGGGCGGCATCTCTTTCACATCCAGGATGGAATGGATGAGCACAAGGCTAAGCCTTTCTCACGCAGCCAAACAATGGCTGAGATCTGGCCAATAGAAAATGAGCCAAGTGGCCAATGGTGAGGATGGGGGTGGAGGTGGTTGCATACATCTTTAATTCCAGCATTTTAGAGGCAGAAGCAGGTGAATCTCTGAGTTAGAGGCCAGCCAGGTGTATAGAGAGAGTTCCAGGATGGCCAGGACTACACAGAGAAACCCTGTCTGGAAAAACCAAGAAACAAACCAAAAACAAAACAAACCAAGCCAAACATCCCCAAGCTCTTGGGAACTGGAGATGCCGGGTGCCTCTGCAGGCACAAAGAACGACTAGAAGCAGAGTGGGAACCGGGGAAAATAGAAGTAACAAGAAGTTACAAAGTAGGGAACCCCCAGGCCAGCTCAGAAGCAACTGGATACTTGCCGTCTAATGCTGACAAAAAGGAGATTCTACAAACAGCAGCTCCACCCACGACAGACCAGAGACAAAAGCCTCCTCACTGCGTAGACTGGAGAGCACTGCCTTCAGAGTTCTCAGAAGGACGCCACTGTACGCCCAGCCACACTACCTGTCAACCAGGAGGAGCTCTTCACACCAGCTGAAGATGCCTCAGATGTGCTAAGTGTGCCACCAACGCACTCTTTCTCAGAGTTATGGGAACAAGACAAGAAATATAGAATGCATGTCAGGGAACCGAACACACAAAGAACCCAGCATTGGGAGAGGCAAGGTCAGTTTCCACGTTGATGGCGAGGAGTGGGCCCAGGTGTCAGCAGGGGTGGTGGTTTGAATAGGAATGGCCTCCATAGGCTCATGTATTTGAATGCTTGGTCATTAGGAAATGGAGTTAACTTGACAGGCATTACGGGATGTGGCCTTTTGGAGTAGGTGTGGCCTTGTTGGAAGAAGTGTGCCACTGGGGGTGGGCTTTGAGGTGTCAGAAGCTCAAGCCAGGCCCATGGTCTCGCTCTCTTCCTGCTGCCTGCTGATCTGAATGTAGAACTCACAGCTCCGCTCCAGCACCATGTCTGCCTGCTTGCCGACATGCTTCCCGCCATGACAGCTTGGACTGAACCTCTGAACTGTAAGCCAGTCCTAAATTAGATGTTCTCCTTTGTAAGAGTTGCGGTGGTTGTGGTGTCTCTTCACAGCAATAGAACGCTGGCCCAGACAGCAGGCTACAAAGCAACCAGCTCCTAGAAGGACAGAGGTCGTGGAGCAAAGCCATGGACACAGATAGCTTCTTCCATGTCGAGGGGAGTTTGAATTTCTTCCAGAAACATGCCAACAAGTAATTTAAATTTCTGATGTGTCCCACGCCAGTCAGGCAGGCCATCTCCTCTTTGAGCTGTGTGTATGCTTCACTCCTCAAAAGCTAAGGTGGCCAGCAAGAGCACTCAACCTTACAGAGGCCCAGTGACTCACTGTGCCAGCAGGATGGTAATGCCTCCCTGGTGGCACCGCTGTGACAGATGGGGGAACTTCTCGAATGTGCTTTGCAAAGACATAAAGCGTTCTATGAGCGTACCATCCAATAGCCACCGCCAGCTCAACAGGGGGAAGAGAGGGAAACGTGCCCATATCCCATTGATGTTCAGAGAGGAGAACCTCCCAGGAAGAGTCAGGACCCACTGCTCTGCGCAGACCGTCTCCAGAGCTCACAAGGACGTCCCTTCAGTGTAGACTACCACGCGTCATCCCACAGCTCCCAGGGGGGCTTATGCACTGAATACTCAAAGCCCATGGCTCGGCGTCCACGGCGGTGAGTGAGAAAACAGCTAGACGGCGTGTTGGAGAAACACGGCCCCTTGCTGTTCTGCTTTTCATCCTCAGAGAATACAGTCAGGAAACGTAACTTCCCTGGGCAGGGACATTTCCTTCCAGATCAACCACCCTGGGTCTGGCAGGCACCTGCCAGGCGGCGGAAGTGCTACTGGTCTCACTGACATAGCATCCATCATTGAAGCCATAGGAATCCCAATCTCCCATGTACTCTGGCTTCCTTTAGATAAATCCAGACAGTCCCTTAGGTCATTCTTCCACATACCCTGGCTTCCTTTATATAAAGCCAGACAAGTCCCTTAGGACATCTAACTAAGGGGCCACCTGAGATTAAACATGGCACCTTCCAGCCAGCCACTAAAGCCTCTGGCCCAATGTTTACTGATGCAGTAGAGAGTTAAGCTTCTCTGGAAATACCCTGAGCAAATTGACTTTGCCTGAAATCCACCACACAAGGAGTAGCTCGGGTTGACGCTGGCGATTCCTTTCTGCAGGCTTGCATAGACAGCTCTGGGAGGGCCTGTCTTTCCAAGCTTTACTGGGTCCTTACCCCTACCTAAGAGCTTTGGAGGGTAAGGTACGCAGATGTTCCTCAGGAGTGCTTGATAAACTTACAAATTACACCTGGCCTACAGATGTCACAAAGAGAGTCATTGGTGGCTAAGAGGTCCGGAAAGGGCCATGAAATCCAGGGACGCTGCAGCACAATGAGTATCCTGAATGGGGCTGAGGAGGAAGGCAGGTGGTTGGGTCCCTGCCGGCCTAGAACATGACGGTGGTCATCCAGGGAGTATCAGGATGGACAAGAGACTCCTTCCCAGAACCTCAGAGCTGGCAGCAGGAGTGGAGGAAACAGCCAGACGATTGACCAGGTAAGAGAAAAAGGTCCATCTCCAACGACCATTCACAAGAAGTGAGGATCGAAGAAGAGTCTAAAACGGCTCCAAGGATGGAACTGCAGCCAAACATGGGAGACGGACGGGCGGTGGAGGCAGCTTTTTTTCCCTTGGACTGAGGAAGATGGCAGTGGGCTAAGGATTTCTGGGGTGGTGGCCAACAGACATGTGAAAAAGCACCCATGAACAACACGTGTCCTCCAAGCTAGAAGAGCAGTGAGACAACTGAAGCCTCCCTGATATGGAGCCAGAGAGGGGACAAGAAAGAAGGGCCCGGCCCAGAAAGAAGGGTGGCGTTAAGAGCAGCCCAGGTGTGAGAGAGACACACAAGCCAGATTGAGTGGGAAGAGGCTGGGAAAGGACAAAGGCTGTGATGGTCTCTGGGGACATTTGGCAGCATTTTGGAGGGAAGGAAGGCCTGTAAACCAGGGTATTGAACAATTTTACCCAGGGCAGAGCTGGGTAGAAGATGTGGCAAACAGGTATCATTGGCTAGAGGGTCCCCACAGAATACAGGGAACCTTCAGGTGTCTGCAGGCACAGAAGACTCAGGCTGTGCCAAGAGGCAGGCTTTTAAGGCCTGACAGAGAAAAAGCCCAACCAGAATGGCCAGACCAGAGAGAACACAGAGAGACTGGAACAAGCTAAGACTTCTAAGTAGAAAACGCTGGAAGGCTGGTGGGTCCTGAGACCTCACCCTCACAAGCACCCACAGAGGCAGTCGAGAAGGAAGCCCTCCTCCTGCCCCGTCAGCCCCCCTTTCCTCCACCTACTTCACATTCCATTTTCTCCTCTGCTTCCCTCTATGAACCTTCCAACAGGCCCCTTCCTTTTCTTGACTCAAAGTTGCAGTGGGTGAGCCTGGACCAGCTTGCCCAGAGCCACCAGCGGACTCCATTCCTTAAGTTACAACCCTCAAACCTGCCTGACAGCAATAGCCACAGCCACAACAGCGGTGTTTCTGGTGAGCAGATTATCTGCTCTTCCACCATGCCCCAGGTCGGAAAAGGTGGTATTGGAGTGCTCCCAAAGCCAGCCGATTTCCAGCCAGCCCTGTGCTTGGCAAACCTTTACACTGGCAGTCAGGAACTCCAGAGCAGGAGGGCAGAAAAGATGACCAGCTGCTCACAACTCACTCTCCCCTGACCATCGCCACGCACTGTGACTGCCCTGCCCCTATTGGGCTGAGACCCATAAAATACTTCCCAGCTACAACCTGATGGAGATGAGTGTTCCCCCTTTTCTACTACAAAGGAGATGACCCCCCCACACACACACCCAGAGTCAGATTCTACTTATACCAGAAAAACATCAACCCACCTCATCAGAGATTGGAGTCTGCTCCAATCACCAGTCCCCTTCCACCACCGCCTAACTCCTTCAGCAGAATGCAAGGCTTCCTTCCAGGCCCTGGGAAACCTCATCATGGCATCATGGCTGGCTAGGTAAAGTACAGGAGAGCAGACCCCTTCAGCTGCTGTGTCTCTGAACGGCTCTCCTATCTACACAGCTGCTCATCTCCCTGCACACAGCTCATCCCCAACACCGCCCTCCCTCTGCCATCTTTTAGTCACCCTGGGGAAGAGCCTCAACTCTGGGGTCAGTTGGATATGGCACGAGTCCAGTTGCCACCATTTATGAGACCCCAGGCTTGACACTAGACTGCTGAGTATCATCTCTCCACCCAGAAGGACGGAGGATAATGTCCACACTCAACTGGTGGCTTGGTTCATTATTAAATGAGGGAGGAGGAGGACACGAACCTAATGCAATCCTTGGCAGACAGAAGCACGTAACAACTGCTAATTGCCTCTGAGTACTATTAACGAGCAAGGACAACAGCAACCGGGGACCACCTCTTCCTCCCGGAGGCCTCGCCTGCAATCAGGCTGAGCCACAGGTCCAGGCAGGAAGGCATGCACACGTACGCACATTCAGCGCCACAAAACCTGGCATCTTCAGCCATCTGCGCAGCGACCTGCGGTAGAGGTCACACAGCACATTTAGAACCCTGCCAGCTCTGTGAGCCTGGCGGCCGGTTTACCGCTAGGATAAGCCAGGAGGTGGGTCCTTGTGCCCTTCTACAGAAGATGGAGGAGGTCCAGAGCTAGGATAACCCAGCTTGTGGGTACAGAAGATGGAGGAGGTCCAGAACTAGGATAACCCAGCTGTGGGTATAGAAGATGGAGGAGGACCAGAGCTTAGGCGACCAAGGACATGTGACAGATAAGCAGCAGGCCCAGGGCTTCCAATCATTTGTGACACCCAGAGCCCAGAGTGGTAGATGTCTTTCTACTGTCTCTTTCCACTCACAGGCCTGTGGCCTAATTGGCCACAAAGAAAGGGAGCCACTTCCTAGCAACAAAAACGAGTGGTCAGGAAGGCCCAGCAGGAGTTTACACCGACACCCTGCTTTTTCCACAAGTCCAAGGGTACAAATGTTGGACAGGAGGCAGTCACCCCTGATATGTCCCCAGCAGGGCCTGTGTGCTATGCACTCCCCCCTGCCTGGTGCCCATGCCCCATCTCACAGCATACACAAACCCCTTTCTCTCCACTGAGCCATCCAGCAGTACCACCAAAACAACCAGGGAGAGCAATGCTCCTCACCCCCTCCATCTAAAACAAACAAACAAACAATCTCTGTCTCTGCGGCATGTGCCAGAACCCTCCCATCCCCTGTAACTGGCAGTGGCTGTCATCGCAGATTCACCATCCTTTGCAAGTCCCAGAGACAGTCAATTACGTAAAAGCGGCTTGCAGGAGAAGGAGGATCTGGGGGTAGAAGTTTAACATTTAGGAGGAAGGGTGGAGGTGGGACTCGAGCCTTTTCTCTCCGTCACCTGGGTAGAGACTCCCTTCTCGTGTTGAGAGCTGTGAAGAAACCAGTTTAATTTAGTTTAACCCACATTCTGCCCAAAATAGCTTTGAAATGTCAGAATCTGGAAGTCTAGACACTGAAGAAACTGCTGGTAAAGGGACCGAGGGGTGAAACAGACAAGGGTCTGAACCGGATGGATGCCAGCGAACAGGCTGGCTGAGAACTCAGAGCCCACACCTGGGAGGGGCAGCGGAGTCACGACTCGGAGTTGGTATCGATCTTGTCAGTTACCGGCTGAGTGATCATGGGTAAGCAGGTCATCTCTCCTCAGTCTGTATCCTTCTCCGTAAACGGAAGGGCTAAAAGCAATTTCTGAAGTTATTCCCAATGGTAGCATTCGACACACCTAATCTCGTGACTACCCGGAAGACAAGATTGCTTTCTGAAGAAGCGGCTGATTTCCTGGGGCTTGTGGCCACTGCAATGAAAGCCTTGCCTCAAAGACTCCTCTGCACCAACGGTGACCATTTGGCAAAATCCTAGCCCATGGAGGGTAAGCCTAAGAACTATGTGGTAACTACTAAGGACAGTCTTTGGCACCGGAGAGACGGCTACATAGTTAAGAGCACTGGCTGCTCTTACAGAGGACCCAAGTTCAGTTCCCAGCACCCACATGGCAGCTCATAACTGTCTCTGATTCCAGTTCCAGGGGATCTGACAACCCTCACAGACAGGACAACACAGGAAAGAAAATCTCTCAAGAATGTCATAAAAAAATAAAGACAGTAGTTAGCAGATATGTAATAGGAGTTATTGTTTGTTTTGAGACAGGGTCTCTCTGTGTAGCCTTGGCAGGGCTGGAACTCTCTATGCAGACCAGGCTGAGGTCGGCCTTGAACTTATGGCTGCAATGCCCGGTTTGGCAGGGGTCTTCTTAAAGTGTCCTCCTCCTCCCTGCCAGCTGGAGTTATATAAGATGGCTGGAACTCGAGCAGCCATGCTGAGATGAGAAGGACGTACTTGCTGAAGATTTGTAGTCAGCTTTCTAGAAGACATTTGGTTCCCCACCCAACAGAGAGCGCTCCCTCTCCAGGCTTCGACATGAGTGAAACAAATGGTCTTCTCGGGGCACTGTCAAATCTAGTCCTTGTGGTGCACACACAAATAGCACCTAATTAAACAGCAGCTTCAGCAAGAAAATACTAAACACCTGCCGTCAAAAGCACCCTGAACACCAAATCTGGTATTATCCCACTTCAAATGGTGTGCTTATGAGGAAGTGCGGGGAGGAAGAGTGGAGGGATCCATGTGCCCATGCACCTCCTGGCCATTGGCACTGTGACTGAGCATCTCTGATCAAGTCAGCTGCAGTTTCCCTATCTGGCCCTTTTCTAGTAAGGGACCATGCAGGAGACTGAAGGCCAGCTCACCCCTTGCAAGGGTCAGAGCAAGGTGGGTGACACAGCAAAATATGATGGGAACTCACCACGTGAAGTTCCCTCCTGGAAGTCCACGTCCTCTGGCTGCTTTGTGTCACCCTGAACAATGCTAATCATGGGAGGCTTAAACCCCTCCCTTCCGGGGCCATTTACAGCCATCCCATGCTGAAGCCCAGCATCCCCTCTGAAGACCCCAAGCCCTCACAACGTGATCTCAAGTGTCTCCTCATCCCAAAGGCTCTTCCTGAGACACGTGACACCAGAGCTCAGCCTGATGCCCAGCGCTGTGCGGCTTGAGGAAGGTAACGCGCTCCCTGGCACTGTGATTTATTTTTGGAAATAAGTAGCCCTGCTTTCATAACTCAGAACACAGGAAATTAATCACACAACTCTTTGCTGGTGGGCCACAGTTAAAAAAAGGGAGAAAGGGACTGGGACACCATTAACGAATCTCTTAAAATATGGAGCCCGACCGTCACGGCGCTGGCAGGAACCTAACACATCCAATTTTTCTGGCAAGCTGCTTGGCATGAGGTAGCAGGTCTCTTGAAAGTGCTTGTGCCCTTTGACCTGGTGGATCCACTTCTGAGGAGCTGTCTGGATGGGGTCTGTGTGTGAGCAGAGCTTCTGACACAGATCTGACTCATATAGCCCCACTGACAAGAGTCAGACAACCCAAATACCCACCGCAGGGGACTGCTTGCACACACTGGCATGGAACAATGATGGTGCAATGCAAAACCGAGTGTCTATAGGTTAAGTTTCAAAAAGGAAAAGCACGACCACAGCTATAAGCATTAAAAAACAAAATGACACTCAGAAAAAAAAAAAAATTGGCAGAGAATGAAATACAGCTAAGCAAAATTTGTCCTTAGATAGGAACATGCTTCTTTCTCTATTTTATAACTCAACATAATAAGAATGCTTGATTTCAATAATTTAAAAAAAATTACCACTACATTATGGAAATATCTCTCAAAGAATCTCCCAATCAAGAGATTCAACTCTACAGTACTGAAACCAAGCACTTGGGGATGCAGAGGCAGGCAGATCTGAGTTCGAAGCCAGCCTGGTCTACAAAATGACAAAGCGAGTCCAGGACAGCCAAGGCTACACAAAGAAACCCTGTCTCAAAAATAAATAAAATAAAATAAAATAAAATAAAATAAAGCAGCACTGAACATGTCAGAGTTTCAGAGTGCCCTAGTTAAGTGAGGGACTGATGTTAAGATCACTGGTAATGGGGCAGGGTGGGGAAATGTTCCCCTGCTATGGATCACTTAATGGAAACACCAAAACTCAAATTGTAGAATGGGTGCAGTGGGCTCACATCTGTAAGCCCACCACTTGGGATTGAGGCAGAAGGACAGAGGGTTAGAAGCCACCCTGGACAACACCGCATGATCCTGTCAAAACCAAAAGAAATAAACAGGGTAGGCAAGTTTGCTCAGTTGGTAAAGGAGCTTGCTGCCAAGCCTGATGATCTAGAACATACATGCGCACCCAGAACCCACATGGTGAAAGAAGAGGATCGACCCCCAGAAGTTATCCTCTGACCTCCACACATACATGGCGCACACGCGCGCACACACACACACACACACACACACACACACACACACACACGCCAAATAAATAAATTAACTTTAAAAGTTATTTTAAAACTTGGAAACCAATGAACAAACAAAAATCTTTAGAAAACTCTTCAAAAAAAAAAAGAAAAAGTCAAGGTTATAGAAGGCAACTAGTGGAGAGTCACCCAGAGCAAAGAGAGCTGAAGGATGACAGCAGCACACACTGGCCTAGGGCTGGTCCAGAGTCAGCCCTACACATCTGCGGCTGACACATCTGAAGATTCCATCAACTTCAGAGCCAAAGTACTGATAAACATTCACCTGATAGGCTAGGCTCAGATGGAAGGGGAGGAGGTCCTCTCCTATCAGTGGACTAGGGGAGGGGCATGGGAGGAAAAGAGGGAGGGAGGGTGGTACTGGGAGGAGATGAGGGAGGGGGGCTACAGCTGGGATACAAAGTGAATAGATTGTAATAAATAATAGATAAATAAAAATTTTAAAAAAAGAATTCACCTGTACTGACTTACAGAATGACTGTTCTCGTCACAGTCCCCACAGTCTGACTGTTTGCACAGCATTCCCAGCGTACAGGCATCGTAAGCAGGCTACAGTCAGAGCGCACGGGAGGGCTACATACCTGTAAAACCATACGCTGGCCTCAGGGATCTGAGCGTTAGTGGATTTTCCTATCAGCAGGGTTCTGGACCCATTCCCCGGAGAGCACTAAGGGCCATCCGCTCTCTTTCCTGATGGTAATCGTTGCATTGTGTGAGGTACGATAATATTCCTGTGCCATAGGAAATACAGTCATTGCTTAATGACAGGAACTAGTTAATTCTGGGAAAGGCGGTTCAAACTCGGCGGTGCCGCAGGGCTGAAGAGCAAGAATTGGAGAGCAAGGAACAGCACTCGTACTCTTTACACACGTGGAAGAAGAGTGACACTGAACGTGATTAGCTGTACCATGGCTCCTGAGTAAAGGGCGGTTGAGGAGCCTTTGTGTTCATTCCTTGCGCATCTCTTCGGTGAGGTCTGGCAGTGCTTCCGTTTGAGAGAAAAACAACAAAATACTTGCTGTGGGTGGGACGCTAGGGACATTCCTCAGTGGTATAACACTTGTGCAAGTGTTAGGAGTTCAGATCCCCTGCTCCCAGGTAAATGCCAGGCAGACCTGGGGGCCCTGTCTATTGTCCTAGCTCTCCAGAAGCAGAGATCTGACCCCAAGAGTCAGATGGCTACAGACCAGCGAAATCCTTGAGCTTGGGTGAGACACCCTGTCTCAGTATGGAAGGTGGAGATTTATTGAGAAAGACTCACTCAACACCAGCCTCAGGCCAGCACACACATGCATTCACACCCCATACACATCATACACATGTGAGTGCACACATTTAAACACACACACACACACACACACACACACACACACACACACACACACACTGCTCGCCTGTCCTTCCTGCCCCTTGCCCTTCCAGCTGGCTGCTCCAGCACCTCAGGGACCATGGGTTTTCTGTTTTGTTGTATTTTGTTTATGAAGAGGCTGGTTGGTTGGTTTTAGTTTTACAGTTTCTATTGTTGTTTGTTTTCTTTACAAGGACTGGCATATAGAACTTGAAAACAAAAAACAAACAAACAAACAAACAAAGAAAAAAGACTGGGGATGTAGCTCTGTGGCAGAGCACTTGCCTAGAGCACACAAGGCCCTGGGTTCAAATCCCCAGCCCCCACAAAAAGGAGAACAGCTTGCATGCAACACACACCTAGCAAATTCTTCTAAAATGGTTTGGTGAGGGAACCGTACAAAACAGCACCTTTAAGCATAAGTAAGCCAGGCTCCTTCAAAGGATGATTCCTAAACATCTGCCACCAACTATGGGACAGGAAGGGGGGGCCGAACCACAGAGCAAGTTTGGGGAACACATGAGTTTCTAGTGTCACTGTCTATCTAGCAGGCTTCGAAAGACAAGAAAGCGCCATGAATCCCTGAATGGGAAGTTGGCGTCGGGGCTGGGAATACAAGCACACCCTCTGTAGTGTTGGGGGGGGGGGGAACTAGGTGGAGATAGGGTTTCTCTGTGTAGCCCTGGCTGTCCTGGAACTCACTGTGTAGACCAGGCTGACCTCAAACTCAGAGATCTACCTGCCTCTGCCTCTTAAGTGCTAGGGTTTAAAGGCGTTCCCCAGATGTGGCCACCACCACCATCTGGGGCTAGGTGTGTACATTAAGCAGCAGATTGGGGTGAGGAGGAAGGCTGGAGAGACAAGAACACCTGCTGCTCTTGCAGAAAATCAAGGTCCGATTCTCAGCACCCACATCGTGGCTCATAACCATCCTCAACTCCAGGTTCAGGGAATCCATCACCCTCTTCAGACCTTCCCGTGGGCCTTCAGCCAGCACTTGGTATTAAAGCTACAGCACTTGCTGGGGTAACAGAGCAGGTGATCTTTGATTCGGACCCAAGTCTGAAGGACCCCAGCACCCAGGGAGTCGGCCTCCCAAATGCTGGGATTACACATTCATGCCACCATGGGTCCAAACACAAAACTTGGCAATGGACAATGTCACACTTGACCCCACATGATGTATCCCAGTTCAAATGCAGGTATGATAAAAATACTCCACAAAATTACCTTCAGGCTACGCATACAAGAAGCATTTGAAAGGGAAATGATCCTCAGCCGTGGAACCCCGTCACCAAGATCTCATTATGTATATATGCAAATATTCAAGATAAATCTGAAATCCAAAATACTTGTGATCCTAGCACTTCTGCGAAAGAATCCTCAGCCTGCCTTTTGCTTCCTTTAAGAAACCACCCCTTACGAAAAGGACGGCACAGCACAGTTTATCCCTCTGTTCCACACAGCACAAGTGTGGCTGTCAACGGGGGACAGGTCAGGGGCAGGACAATTGATCCAGGAGCCTATAAAAACAGGTTTGCTTATCCTGAAATTGCAACTGCAGTGCATTTAACCAAGACATAAGTCCCTGAGGCTTTTAATGTTTTGGAAAACCTCTTCTAGGGCCAAGAGGGCTTTGGGTGACTGCCAGCCCCGTGTGCCAGGCCTGCTAACGAGGATGAACGGGTAGAAACACGGAATTAGAGAGCAGGGGGAGGACGAGGAAGAGGGATAGAAGGAGGTGAATTCCCACTCTGGAAACCCAATCATGCCTCAAAGCTTTGCTAATTGATAAGGAAAAAAAAAAGAACAATTCAAGTGCTCCTGACCCACAGTACAAAGCCACGCTTTCACCACACACATTAACACAGAATGTCCTCCAATAATGCCTCTTCGCTCAGAAGCAGCCATAAAATCAGCCCAGTGGGCGACACCTGAATCTTTTTCAAACAGGCATGGATCAGAATCATCAGAATGTCTGACTAGTGGCATGACCGAGCATTCGGAGAAAAACAGTTACGTCTACTGTGCTTGTGTGGGGGATTCACAGGGTAGGATTCAGAGCTCAGTGACGGCACAGTCTAGGTCTAGCATGGGTGAGGCCCTGGGTTCTAGTACCTCCCCTGACCCCAAAAAGATGTGCGTGTGTTCTTGCTATAAAACACTGCCGTGGGGAGTGGAACCACCTCCACATTAGAGACATGGGAACTGTTAAAAAGTCTCGCTTCAGGCTAAGCCTAGGAGGGCAGATGCAGAGCCCGGCCGATTTGTCAGCACAGACCCTGTATTCTTCTCTACACCTGGCCACGGGAACACTGCCCCAGACACCTCTGGCACTCCCTCTCATTCCCTAGAGCTCTAAGAAAAAGAGCCACGAGGCCAGCGAGTTCACTTTTCCCTTCCTGCCACTGAGTGTGACTGAAAAGAGCCGTGACGGCTGGATCCATCTTCCTCCCTTAACCCAGCAGGCCTGAAATTCCCTGCAAGTCCTTCGCAGAGAAGTGAAAACTCCACGTGCTCGGGCCAAGTGATGCGGCTCAAGACAGAGGCAGAATCGCACACCCGCAGCAGTCAGTGGAGAGCAGTAACCTCGCCTGCCAAATGACTGTCCGCCGCACAAATTAACGCTCCCTGCCATAGTTTGGATTTGCAATGTTCCCCCAAGGCCCAAGTGTACAAAGCTTGGTTCCCATCTGCAGCATTATTGGAAGGTCAGACAATCCTGGGACTCAGGCTCCTTGCTGTCTCTGCTCCACAAGGTACACAGGCCTTTTCCACAGGCTGGCCCCTGTGACAGCTGGTGCTGCCACCAGCCCAGGCAAAATAAACCTTCCCTCCTCTTAGTTACCTCAGGGGTCTTGTCATGGCCACATGAAACGAAGACACCACAATTTTTTGTAGCTGTCACCCCACCCCTCATCCTTTTACAGCCCAGGCTGGCCTGGAACTCCCTAGGTAGACCAGGCTGAGCTCAAACACACACAGACCTCTGCCTGCCTCTTGCCAAGGCCGCCCAAGAGCTAGGATTAAAGGCATGTGCCACCACCCACAGATGTATCACAACTGTTTTAAGTACATGCTTCCTGTAAGTACAAACTGATGGGTCTGACTCTTAAAGACAGTTACTCCACAGGTCTGGACAGCCCAGAAGTCAGACGTACGCGCATATTCTTTCCTTATTAAAAAAAAAAAAAAAAGGCTAGTTAAAGTTTATTGACCAAATCTTTGCTGGGGAAATGGGTCAGCACATGGATTTTAGCTACAGCCTGCCTGGAGAGGCTGCAGGTGGTGAATCTTTTGAAACTACTCTCTCTGGACCCCAGTCCTCACCCCTCTGAAATCTGGCCCCTGCCACAGACTGAAATAGCTCAACCATGTCCCCTGCCCCACAACCCCTGTGGGTCCTCAGCCTCTTAGGCCTCTGTGATCCTCTGGTCTCCTAACTCCCCTGTCAGTTTCCTCTCCCTCTCTCTAAACATGCTGAGGTCCCTCTGGGCTCACTCAGTCCCCCTCCTTTTTCCACCCACACTTTCCATGACAGACATCTCTATAGAAGGGCTCTCCTAAACTAGCGCCCCCAGTTCCCAGCCTCTGTTCTGGGAAGCACACTCAATATGACTTGCTGTCGGGGTCTAGCCCCATCTTAAGCTTTCAGTCCACAGTTCTTCCTCGAGGGAAGGAGCTCAAGGGCAGAAGCTCAAGCAGGGCAAGAGTGTAAACGCCTAGGAGCTGGCTCCCAGGCTCACCTTTCTTACACAGTCCCGCCTGCCTAGGAATGGTACCGCCCATGGTGGGCTGGGCCTTTCTCAAACAATTAGCAACCAAGAAAATGCCCTGACAGATGTGCCCACAAGGTCAGACTGACGAAGGCAATTCTTCAATGGAGGTTCCCCCTTCCCAGATGTGTCAAGCTGACAGCTGAGGTTAGGCACCACACCTGCTGACTCGGCAGTTCTTGCTGTGGGTTCCAGGATCAGTCAACTGCTTTAAAAGAAAGAAAGAAAGAAAGAAAGAAAGAAAGAAAGAAAGAAAGAAAGAAAGAAAGAAAGAAAGAAA
>NW_026596064.1:14662644-14706810 GCF_907164565.1 Psammomys obesus
AAAGAAAGAAAGAAAGAAAGAAAGAAAGAAAGAAAGAAAGAAAGAAAAACCTCATTCCCATACAAATCAAAAATTAAGCATATATTTCAAAAGTTTTATTTAACTCAATAAAAGATGAATTGAAATAGAAAACCTAGGTCAAAAGAGGATATAAGGAGGGAAGCTCAAAAAAATATTTTTTTTAATTTTTTTTTTTTTTTTTTTAAAGAGGCTGCTGGAAAGTAACATACTTAGGACCAAATTAGCTAACAGGAACAACTGGGTTTCTCTTCCCGTTCACATACAGATAGATCATTTGCAGCCTCCTCAAAGCCAAACATGAGCCCTGAAGAGTAAACAAAAGCTCTCTCCCCATCGCAGCTGGCCTTCCGGGTGGGCATCTTCTACAGTGCTATGCTATGACATAAAAAGTTCACAAACTGGGGGCTGGAAAGGTGGCTCAATGGCTAAGAGCCTTGCTGTTCTTCCAGAGGACCAGGGTTCAATTCCCAGCACCCATGTAGTAAGTAGCTCACACTTGTCTGTATCTAGAGGTCAGGGGAACCAATGCCCTCGTCCGGTTTTGCACATGGTGCTCAGACAGATGCAGGCAAAACACCCACACACGGGACAATCAGTGAAAATAAACAAATCTAAAATAAATAAATAAAGTGTATAAATCATCTTTTACTTTCCAAATCTTGGATAACTTTCCCATGCACCTGTATCTATGAATCCAACCCTATTTGTGGCCCAGAGGATGGAACCCAGGGCTTTATGTGTTCTACCTCTGCATGAACCCTCTGCCACGGAGCTTTCTGGAGCAATGACTATGTGGCGCAGGCTGGCCTGGAACTCATATCCCCCTTGCCTCCACTTCTCACCTGTTGTTATTTATACAGCGAGTGCAGCACACCGGGCGGGAGGGGCTACGAATCTGGGTGGAGGAGAGATCCATCCTTATGCTTGTTGCCATCGGGGTACCTTGTGAATGCGTTAATGCTCTCTGCAGTTTGTAAACGGAGTGGGTGGCACACGACAGTAGCGACCACAGGCGCTCACCCTTCCAACAGAAACTAGCTTTTGTTGCTCTTGGTGCAGATACCCTCAACGTGCCGACTGTGGGCACTGCTGCCTTAAGCAACAGAAATTCTCAAACCTGCCATCCAGCTCTTATACGACTCTCCAAGCCGGCAAATCTATTTTCAATGGGTTAGTGCCATCTTCCTCAAGAGGTGTTGTGGTTCTAACTGCTTTCCTTTGTGAAGGTTCCGAGACCTTTGAACACACTATTCTGAGACGAAGCCCTTGGGTTCTCGGAAAAGCCTTTCTTCAGCTCCCTGCATCGGGCGAGGGATCGTCACACCGTCTCTCACCGCTATGCTTTCTTTCTCTGCCGGCAGTTCACATCTGAGTGAGATCAATAATATTTGACTCTGGAGGAAGGGTGGCGCTGGCCTTATCATCACAGCCCAAATATCTCAGCACTGGACCCAGCTGCATAATGGTTTCCAAGAAAATAAACATTGCAGGGGGCTGGGGGGGAGCATCTATTGAATGGCCAAACTCCTGTCACACCCTTAGGATGCTGGCACTGACCCATTTCCGCACTGGCCCATTTCCTCAATGGGCACATAGAATATTCCTCCTGGGATGCAGTAAGACGAGGCCCCTTAATGAAAGGACCCTGTGCCTACCTGGCCTTGGCCTAACCATGGAGCTTCCCAGCCTAGCATTACCTCTGGCCTAGGTCACCTGTACATTTGAACCCAGCTCTCAGCCTGGACCTTGTAGGCACTTGCCAACGAGGTCTAAAAAGATCTGCTGACAGACAAGACGCCAAAGGGCTGGAGGAATGACGACATTCTTTAGAGGAGATGGAACTCTACCCCTGCTCCAGAAAGCTGTAATGAGCTGAAAACTGCGCATACAACTGGGGCCTCAGTGTGACTTTGAGGAATAAAAAGACGTAAAAAGGCTATTCTAACCTCATGCCATGTGAGTGTCATTAGCCCCCCAGTGCATGACTGCAAAGCTAATAGCTGATAAGAAGTGCTAGAAGACTGGCATGTGGCGCAGGGTAGCCAAAGGGAATGCAAACTGGAGCTTCTTGGAGAGGAGGAAGCCAGCTGGTACCTAGCCAGTTGTGACCCCCTCCCCCAGCCCCCGCTACAGCAATCAAGAAGCTACAGGGCAAGTGGCACTGCCACACCAGAAAAACAAGGCCAACTCTGCTGCTTAAACATTCAGGGCAGCCACTGTGCCTTCACCTTCGGAGCCACATGCCCTCCGCCCTTGAGAAACGCATCCCTCCCCACCTCAGTCCACAGACTCATCCCCCTCTGGGGTCACAGGACCGAACACCACACTGAAGTGGGACAACTGGGTCAACCCTGAGTCCCTCTACAAACGTAAGGTTTCTCACAGTTCCAGTCGCTAGAACAAACAGCCAGAGACATAGGAGCATGCTGCAAGACACGACCAGCAGAAGGGACAGACAGCCCACCACAGGGTGTGGGTAAAACACTGGTACCTCTTCTGTCCCCGCCTGGGTCCAAATTAGAGCAGGTGGGTGGTCAGGGCAGTTTACTGGGTGTGATAGAGCATGCGCTCTTTTTACAGCTGTTTCTAACCCGGAGCACTTAGTTTCAAAACCAACCACACAGAAGGACCCCACAGAACCAAACCACAAAGCTGGGGTGAAACCCTCCAGGGAATAATGTGGTCTGGTTGGTGTGTCTCTAAACCCCCTCCCCCGACCCGGCCAAAGAGGATCGACTTTCAGAAGGAAAGGGGAGAAACAGGGACTTAACTCCTTAGCCTCTTTGTATGCAGCAACCAGTTCCCAGGGGAAGGCAGGCAAGTGTCAGCTCCAAGAGGCCCTGAAGGAGAACCCCAGCAGCACACGCCCCACCTGGCACCCCTATCACATGGTCTGCCAGCCTGGACCATCGATGCATGTGACCAATGTCCTACGCCCAGTATTCAACAGCTTGCAGTGATGCGGAGCACTGTGTTGCGTGCTTCTTGCATCGTTTCAAATCCTTTCCAGCCGGCAAAATGGATATTATTACTGTGGCTTACGAATAAGTGACTCGGGGGCCCAAGGCCCTGCATCTACGGAGCATCAGTTGGCTGAAAGCCCGCTTCCTTTCCAACATATCCTACTTGACTCTAACAGACAACAGGAGTGTGAGAGGAAAAGTGTTCTAAGCAAAGCGACTTAGCCGCTCACCTCAGTCCATACTATTCCATGTCCCATGGTGTTATCAAAAGGACCACTTTCGCCTGTCTCTCCAGGGCCTACAGACTCCAGTCCCAGGGTTTGGCAGACATTTGAGGCTCCTGACCGTCCACTTTTCCGGCCTTCTTCCCCACCACTCGGATCTTTCACTGTCTTGCTTCCATCTGTCTTGGAGGCTTCCTTCCCTGTCTGCAGACTCACTCTTTCCACCAAACGCTACCCTGCCACCCATATACCAGAGCCTGGGCTAACTGCCCACCACACAGCAGACAGAGAAGCCTGGAGTCCACCCTTCTTGTGAGAGCAACTCTTTCCTGAGGCCTTCTCTAGTCACTTAGCACCCACCACCTGCCCCTGGCCTGAACCCCCAGCCATCAGCACTCGACATCCACAAGGCACTCAGCCACAGCTCCACCTATGTACCCCACACATTTTAAGGCTTCCTTGGTAATGTGTTTACTTCTGTGGGAAAAGTGCACTCTAGGCCCCAAGCAGCATTATCAATGGCAATTAGGTCCCCAGGCCAGCCCACAAAGGCCTATTAAATACATAATGGTGCTAGAGGAAAAGAAAACCTGCCTGAGAATATTTTAAAAGCTCTGCAGGAGGGGCCACTGGGGGAACATGCCTTCCCAGCCTGCACCCACAGTCCCCTGGGCTCTGAGGTTCCAGCCACCACGGGGGCGAAGGCACCGGAAGCAAGCAGGGGATGGCGAATGGGAGAGACCCAATTTATAATTCAGCGGGTCTGGCTCTGTTCTTTGGTTCTGCTGAGGGATAAGGGTGTGGGGTGTTGGTCTAGCATGTGACAGGCTCAAGGTTCAATCCCCAGCACTGCAAAATAAGGAGGGCCAAGTAAGACGACTTCTCAGATGTCACAAGCTCACGGTCCATCTTTTAAAAATATTATTTGCAGATATATGCATTGTCTAATTTTAAACAAATTTTATAAAGAATGGACTTTTTGATATGAAATCACAATATACTACCATAAAAAAAACAAAGCACTAAACACTGTATCCAAAATATAGACATAAAAAAATGCATGTGTCCCAGGGGAGTGAACCCAGGGCCTCCCACATTGTAACTAAGTACTCTACCACTGAGCCAAAGCCAAAGCCAAAAAGCCCTAGGCAAGTTTTTCTTCTTTATTTATTTTTCTAAACATGGTCTCTCTGTGTAGCCCTGGATGTTCTGGAACTCACCCTGTAGACCAGGCTGACCTCAAACTCAGGGATCCACCTGCCTCTGCCTCCCAAGTGCTAGGATTAAAGGCATGTGCCACCATGCCTAGCACACAGATGGCTTTTCTTAAGTCCACGAGGGTGTGTGCCCGGCTGCTGGACAAGTTTTTAAACTGAGAATATTTGGGTACATTAAAAAAAAAAAAAATCCACTCGCTGTTGTTATTTTTTCGATTTGTCTGTACAGTCCTGAAAGTTCTGCCACAGTCTCACAGACTCCTTGGCTAGACATTTGAGAACTTGGAGACAGCTGCTGACTGGTCCTGACAGGACAGTTCTCCATCCTGTGACCGCCCAGACACTGTATAACAAAGCATGCACGGTCCTCATGGAAAGTCAAGCTGGGCAGGAAGTGTCAAGTAGACAGCAGGAAAGCAGGCTCTCAGATTGAGGGTCCCTGATCTCTTTAGTCTGGGAGCTCTTGGGGCTAACTTGTCCCAGGTAGCACCAGGGATTTTTCTAAAAGACTAAAAAGGGCTCCCAAGAAAGCCTTTCATTTTTTTTTTTTTAATCTTTCGGATTATACACTTATATAGAACACTTAGAAAATATTTTTAAAAAGCAGGGAAGTAAAAACACAAACCACCCACTGCTCCACTTTCTAGAACGATCGGTACCTCAGTGTTCTGCTAGTTTTTCATAATCTGCCCTGAAGTTTGTTCTGAAGCTTGGTTTTTACATCTGAGCATGTCCCCTCTCTAAATGGACTTCACCCGTATCTTAGCATATCTGAACAAGAAGTATTAACTGTACTGAGTGTATTCTGAATGTTGGACCTACTACTTGGTGTACCCTAAAATTCACTTTGAAATCCTAACAACATACACACTGTTGTGGATATAAAGAGATGGGGCCTTCGGAAGTTTATCAGGGCTTAAATGTAAAAACCTGCACGAATAGGATTGGTGCTTTTAAAATGGACCCAGAAAGCTCCAGGTCCCTCTGTGTCACACAGGGATACAAGAAATCAGCAGTCAGTGGCCTGGAAGAGGATCTGTTTTGCCCTAGCACCCTGACATCAGTCACCCAGCACCTGAAACAGCAAGAAACAAATTTGTCATTACAAGGGCCCCATCTATGGTGTATCTGTTAGAGATGCCCAAACTAACAGGGAAACATTTATTTTCCAAAGTCTGAAGGAGGCCAGAAGGCACTACAATATGCCACTATTATTAAATTACCTCCATATTTTTCCTTTTGTAAAGTGATGTGGTATGTGTAAACCCTTTCCCATCAGTTTACCTTATCTGAGGAGCGGCCACTCCGGAGTGAAACTGCAGATGGAACAGAACATACTGACTTTCCCTCTCATACCTACATACCTGTGATCAAGTTCAATTTATAACTAGGCAAAGATCTAAAATAAGTAACATCAACGAAGTGCAGCAAGTTGTTACTATGTTGTGATAAAAGTGAATGTGGCCTCTCAAAATATCACTTTTTTGCACATTGCTCACTTTTTTAAAAGACATGGTGGCTGGCCTGGAATTCTGAGGATGGCCTTGACTTCCTGATCCCAACTGCCTGGCTTTACACCACACCCAGTTCATGTGGTGCTGGGATCAAACCCAGGGCTTCCTGTATGCAGAAGTTCTGCCCTGTGTCTTCAGACCTCACCTCTCTTCTTACTGACCACAGATAACTTAATACTGGGCAGGAGATAGTCAATTTTTTTCTTTTATTTTTATACAGTATTAAGGATTGAATCTAACACGCGCTAGGCAAGCACTCTGTCCCTGAACTATAGGACTCTCCCTCCCCCTTCCCCCCCATCTCCTCGTTTGAGACAGGGCCTGCCCAGGCTGCCCTTAAACTTATTCTGTAGCCCAAACATGATCCTCCTGCCTCAACCTCCTCCTGTCCTATCAGACCCAGTTACGTTCCTCTTCATAACCCCTGGGCCACACCCAGTGGCCTTCAGTCAATAGAGTGAACAAAGAACCCCAAGTGCTCCCAGGGATATAGGAAGCCTTTATCAGAAACACATAGCTTGTGATTTTACAGAGGCCCAGCCAGCAGTCACTTATCACGGGACTTCTCATCCCTCCACCATGCACCTGCCCGGCCTAGAGACCTAAAATGCTTGTTTCGGACTCCAGAGCTTTGGGCAACCCTCGAGGCTCTTCCTCACTGAGTGTGGGGAAGGCCCCTGCAGACCTCTGAAGAACCTACTACACATTTATTCCAGGTCTCTTTTCCGCCCACCTCAGGAAGGACACAGAGACTCTCCCTGGCGGACTCTGTCTCTCGGATAATGTATGGCTCCCCCGTGGCGCGCTACCAGCAGTTATGGTATAAGCTCTTGTCCTCCCATCATTATTTGCTCACAGGATTCACTGTTGCTCGGCCCAAGGCAACACCTGACAGCAGGCACAAAGCGTAGTTTGATCTCCACCCAGAAATCCAACCCGGTGGCAAACACTGTGGTTGATAAATGTTTACAGAGTAAAAGTTCAGGCTCCTAAGCCCTTGTTTTCACTGGAGGGAGGGAGAAAGGAAGAAAGCAGAACCCTCCTCCCCCAGAGTTCAAAGGCTGACATCCTGATGGCAGTCAAACCTACTAGCTCCAGGAAACTGAGGGCACTGGTTCAACACCACCACCGCCTTACAGGGTACCAACAAATATCCATGTAGCCTACATCTCTCCTAAAGGGAGGACACAGCGCAGGGTACTTCCTTACTTCCACACACACAGAAAACTCGAGGTCACTCCTTAAGAGGTGACCCCAAAGGACAGGCGCTGCCAAGTTCAAGTGTTTAAACCCACTCACCCCTCTTTCCCCACCCCTCCCACTTCTGCCCGGCATCCTTGCCACACCCAAAGGGGAAACCGTGGAGTGGCAGGGGCAGCAAGTCCGACGGACTTGTTGGTAGTGGCGGTGGGGCGTAAGGAGAAGGACCCAGCACGAGGATGACAAGTTCTGGGAGAGGTGTGGAAGGCCACAGCACCCTGTCGTACACCCACAACCGCACCTCAGCCCCGGGGGTTACACCCATCCCCACTTCTCCCGCGGACGCCCGGGGAAAGTCCTCCCATCCCCACGCAGCCTGCAGCCCGGTGCACCCCTCCTCCACTCCTGTGTCACCCCAGCAGCGTTTTTGCAGCCTGTGGACTGCCGACCTGTCTGACAAGCTCGTTAGCGGGGTCTCTTTACGGTCCCCCATCTCGTGGAAGGAAACGCAGACTCGTCTAAAAAGATCCCCGGCGCCCACACTACCCCGAAAGTGGCCGGGGCTGGAGGCGGCATCCCATGGCTGTGGGAGCAAGAACTCCTGGAGGTGACGACCCCACCCAGCCCGCTGCGCGCCCTTTCTCCCGGCGTCCAAGCCGCGAGCAAGGGTGCCCGCTGCGCAAGTGGAAGGCAACCTCCACCCCACACTCACACAGGTGCAGGCGCCGCCCCGGGATCCCTGCTTAGGCTGAGGGCACCCCAGACCTGCGCCCGGGCGAAGTTGTGCGGGAGCGTGAACCCGGAGCAGGGATCACCCGGCCCAGCCCCGGCGGGGAGCGGAGGACCCGGACCCCGCTGCTACCCGGCGCGCACGCCCCCGACCGCACCGGACCGCGCGCAACCGCGGCCGTGCGGGACCCACGTGTCGCCGGCCAGCAGCCTCACCCCGATCGCCAGTAGCAGCCCCCACGCCCGCGCCATCCCCGCCGCCTCCTGCTGTCTGCTCCGGGCTCCCGCGCACGCCCGCCAGCTCCACCTCGGCCAACAGCTACAGCCACTTCACAGCCGCTCCCCGCCTCCGAGTTCCCGGTGCCACGTCTGCCAAAGCATGCGCACCAGGCTGGGAGAGGCGGCTCAGAGAGGTGCCTGCCGGGAGTTGTAGTTCACGAGCGGCGGAGCCGGACGCCTCTGCGCTGGACTTTGCCTGGGGACACAGGGCAGCAGCTGCCGGGATGGGGGTGGGGTGGGGATGGGGGGTGGGAGGTGTCTGGGGAGTCGGGGTGGGATGGTTCACTAGGGGGCCCTGCTCTGTGCCGGCAGCTTCAGAACCAAACTCACTCTGCCCCTAGACGTTAGTTTCCCCACCCTGAGGATTAGGAGGCAAGCCAGAGAATTCCAGTCAGTTGACGGTAGATACTAATTGTAAAGTCTAGCGTGGCCTGTGGAGGGTAGGATTCCCAGGCTCCTACCTTCCTCTTTATTGAGGTGTCGGAAAACAATTTAGAGATCCCTAAAAAGTTAAGTTTAGATTACCGTAGATCCACTTACTCCTAAAGCATATACTCGAAAGCACTGAAGAGTGTACGTACTCCAACAGTAATTTCACACCAATGTTCCTAGCTGCACTGCTTACAAGAGTAAAAAAAAAGTAGATACAACCCAAATACCCTCAATGGACAGATAAAGAAAATGTGATATACACCCGTACAAAGGAATACTATTCAGCCAATAAACAGAAGTGCCACCAATGTGAACATCAAAAATACATGATACTGATTTATTAAAAACCAGATATAAAAGGTTGTACACTGTATGGCTGTATTTATGTGAAATATGCAAAATTTGTGAAAGTTTTGGTTTTGACCTTTTTTGTGCAAGCAAGCAGATCACTAGTTGTCTGAGCTGGGGAAAGGAGGAGATGGAATTTCAAGTTGAGAATCCACTGAGGGTAATGATGAAAGTCTTTCAGAATTAGATTGAGGGAAACCTGCGAGACATCGGGGTGCATTAAATGCCACCAAACTGTAGCCTGTAGATAGCTAATTGATGTTAAACGAATGTTAATTACCTGAACAGAAACTGTAAAATGGGGGCTGGAAAGATGGTTGGGTTTGGTTACCAGCACCCACATGGCAACTAACAACCATCCCATAACCCCAGTTCCAGGGCATCTGATCCCCTCTTCTGATCTCCAAGGGCACAAGCAATGCATGTGGCACCCATACATATGAGTGGGTGAAACACCCATACATGTAAAATGTAAATTAAAAAATTTGTAAAAAAAAAAAAATTAAAACAAAACAAAAGTCCTCTTTTGAATCCGCTTTGTCATGTGTGTCATCGGCTTGTCATTCACTTATAAATGTTTGTTGAACAACTATTCTGTCCTGAGGTCGCAAACAGACAATGATGGGCAATGGAGACGATCCCTGAATAAATGTCCAGTGTCCACACCTGGAAGTCACCTTTGCCTCTAGAGACCAGCCCATCTCCTTCCTCACCACGTCCTCAGTTCTACCTCCAACATACATGTATTCTGCCCCACCAACGGTCACTAGTGTGCCCCTACACAAACGTAGCAGCAGTCTTGAGTGAGTGCCTGCTGTTCCTAATAATCCCTGTGGTAATGTCACTTGGGTCTGGCTAGTCACTTCCCTAAACCTCTCCAATGGTTTCCTACGGTTCTTAACCTTCCTAATACTGGGACCCTTTAATAGAGTTCCTCGTGTTGGGGTGACCCCCAACATTATTTTCATTTCTACTTCCTAACTGTAATTTTGGTACCGTTATGAGTCGTGATGTAAATATCGGATATGCAGGATATCTGCTAGGGGGCCCCTGTGAAAGAGTTGCTCAGCCCACAAAGGGGTCGTTGCAAACCACTGCCTTAGCATAACAAATTCCTCCGTGATCTGCAGCCCTGTGTCTGCCCTTTAGACCTCACCCAGATCCTCATTCCGCTCTGGCCTGTTCAGCTCCTGTCACTCATATCAATGTTTCCTGGGACCCATCCCCTGAGCAGCTCGTACTTCCTGTTCTTTGTTTGACTGGCACATTCTAATCCATTGGAGCGCTCCTCTGTCCCCATCCACAGCAAGCCATAAAAGGCAATTTCACCCTCCCCTCCCTGAGCCTCCTAATTCCCTAGCTCTGGGTCCCTGCTTTGCCTGCGCAGACCACAGTCTGCACTTTTCATTCTGTTTCTATCCACGGGTTCTGCATTCGCGAATTCAACCAACTGTGGGTTTAAAACATTCTGTAAAAAGAACTTCAACTATACTGAACCCGCATAGATTTCTTCCTTGTCATTGTTCCCTAAACATTCCTTTGGAACATCTATTTACATAACATTTGCATTACATTAAGCATCATGAGTAATGTAGAGATGATGCAGAAGTGGACAAGAGCTATACTCAGGTTATATGCAAATGCTGAGCTGTTTTACTCGAGGCACTAGAACAACCCTGGAGCTCCCTGTCTGGAGGGGTATTCTAGAAAACAATCCCCGGGGACACTGGGGGACAACCATATTTAGTTGTGTTTGTTGTCTGTTGCTCCTCCCAAAAATGAGTTTGCCTTCCTGTTTACCATTCCACTTCCAGGCCTGGGTGACTGGCCCTATGAAGTCATGTTGAGGAACACGGCTCCCCTCACACACTCAGCAGCTTCAAGCTCACAACCCAGGTATGGGAAGGTGAGCCACGCATCATTCCCTGGGACTGTATTTCCCTTCGGCAAAAGGAAGCTTGTGAGAAAAACTAAGACCCTCCCTGCTGTGTCCTTGCGACAAAGCACCCCATGGGGGTGCCTTACGGATGGGATTATTGAGTTTCTTGGTGGGAAGAGCATGGAGAAGCACAGCAGTTCTCACCATGTTGACCAGGAAGCTGAAACAGATGTGTCCGTGCCAACTGGCTTGCTTCTTTCCCCTCTTTATTCAGTCTGGTCCTCAGTCTACGGGACTGTGAAGCCTACCTTCAAGGTGGGTGCTCCCCAGAACCTCTCACTTTAGTCCTCTCTGGAAACAGCCTCACAGACATGCCTACTCTGAGGCCGAGGGGAAGCAGGCAGACCCAAGGAATTGCTCACTGTAGGCTTTTGTTAAACTCAAGTTCAACAGGCAAGGGTGATCTGTGATGGTACAAAAAAAAAAAAAAAAAAAAAAGTGAGGAGGAGCACAGGGGAGGTTCCAGGAAACATGAGGAAGCACTGTGGGAGTGGAGAGAATGTGCTTAAATGATGGTTGCCTGATGACTAATTACATAAAAAGTCACTTATTAATTGCCGAATTAATTGCCTAGGCTGTTACAGTAACGTATGTACGGTGGACTTTTAAAAGGTCTAGGCAATGAAAGGTTTGGTGAATCTTCTAATAATTAGGACTCCTTGTAACTTAAATGTCTTCTAAGACTGGCTGAAGTTCCTGGTCTAGGGAACCTTAAAATTCAATTGTCAAAACTGAGAAAGGGGAGAAATAAAGGGAAAAGAGAAAGGAGAGGGTGTTGTATAGCATTTTTCTCTAAATTAAAGTATGTCTCCCTGGAGGCAAAGCTCACCAAGACTCAGAAAGCTGTAAAAAGGGGTCCTGTAAGACTCAAAAGTATTAGTAAGTCCCTAAAACTTAGCAGTTTTACAAGATCCCTCTTTCCCCGAGGTTACTTACACAGTAAGGACAGCAGAGAAGAGGAAGATTCCAGTCTGTAGAGCTGCCTGAAAGTTGTGCAAAGAGCTTCAGGGTTCTGACTTTCATGAACCATCACCCACACTGGGGTGGGCTTTCAGTAAGATGCAGCTAGCTGCTTGGTACTGATCCATATTCCTGTAAAGTAACCCTAATAAACTCATGGGTTCAACAAGTTAAATTTGGGCGGTATTGATACTTTGGTTTATTGTCAACTACCTGTCTGTAATGAGGACTCATTAGTCCGTGTCTTCCCAGGAATAATGTCACACACCGTGGACAGAGGATAGGAGGAAGAAAGGAAGGCAGGCGAGCTGCTCACCCTATACCTGAGAGCTGAGAGCCAGGTAACTAGAGGACAAGGGACTGAGAAGGAAGAATAAAAATCTCCAAGAAAACAGACCATTTCATTCTGCAATTGAAACAAGCTAAAATGCGATTTATGGTTCTTCCGGGAATGTTTAGCAATTCTTAGCTTCACTCTCCTTGAAATGTTAGGAGCAGAGCTCAGGGCAAGTGCATTCCTCCTCCATTAGGGCCTGCAATGGGAACCATTCATTTTCCAGCTCCAGTCCCTCGGGGCTCAGTTAGAGAAACTACTGTCTGGTGCTGTATTGTGAATCTGACCTCACCTTACGCTCTTGTAGTCAACCCCCTCTACCATCTCGGCTGAGATGAGGACCATAGTCACCATTTTTGACAATCAGCATGATGGGAATTGACTCAGAACAAAAAAAAGAAGAAGCGAGGACATGAGAAATGCTAGCAAGACAGAAAAAAATGTATTCTGCTTGCTTCCGTGTATATGAGGCACATGAGTGGAAAGAAACAGACCTTTTAGAGGAAGAGCATGAGGAATCGCTGAAAGGGGTCTTTTGGGATGCTGGCAAAATTCTCTTCTACTGTGTGAATTTAGATGCATCGATGTGTTCATACTGTGAAAAATCATCACACACATTCACAGATTTATACTGAAAAAAAAACAACAACTATATTTCAATGAAGTTCACAGATTGAAAAGAAAAAAAAAGGAGGCGTTGAGATAAAGGTGGGAAAGATCAGCTCTGAATAGAGAACGTAAAAAGACACCAGATCTCAAAAGAGAAACAGCTAAGAAATCTTTTGGTAACCTGTAAGCGCTGGTGAAGGAGCCAGCTACAAGTAATTGAGCCATCTGATATAGCATAGTACTCACAATTGCCGGGGCTGCCTTACAAGCCTTCATGCTACCCTACCTATCACGTCTACTTTATGGCTGATAGCAGAGCCTCACTCATTTTAAATCCTACCAGCCCAGGACTCAGTTCCCCTTCTTTAGAATCCCAGAACCTTCTGTATAGACCGTGGTCCTGAGGGACAAGGACAATGATTAAGTCATAGAGACAGAAGGGACAACAATGCTTTTCAGGGGCTGGAAGGAAGGGCCAATGGGAATGTGTTTAATCCACACAGAGCTTCCAAATGAGCATTGTCTTACTTTTCCTGATACAGTATGAACAATGTCTTATTCACTCCAGATAGGGCACCAAGGACAGAGCAAAGTAACAATTTCCTCTACAAATTAATGAACCAATAAATTCGGGGGGCTTAGTTTTGGTTTGTTTTGGTTTGGTTTTGGTTTTTCGAGACAAGGTTTCTCTGTGTAGCCTTGGTTGTCCTGGACTCACTTTGTAGACCAGGCTGGCTTCAAACTCAGAGATCCACCTGCCTCTGCCTCCCAGAGTGCTGGGATTACAGGCGTGAGCCACTGTACCTGGCTTGGGCTTAATTGGTTTTTGTTTTGTTTTGTTTTGTTTTAGTGAGCAGTTACTTATGGGAGGAAGGGTTACTCAGCTCCATCACCAAAAGCCCTATCCAACTCACATAATGACTCAAGAAAGCTGTACCACTGAAGTCCCCATGCCCAGTCAACCCTCCACCTTCTTTCTATACACTCTAGTGCTTTCCAAGATCAATTGCATCTGGAGCAGAATTGCATGCAGCCGGGGCTACAGGTGTGTGACTGGAATCTGAGGCATGGACAGGTTGACCAGCCCTGCTTCCATATACACGCGCTTCTACCAGGGAATGTTAATAGGACCCATATTGCCAGGGTCTCCTGTTGGTAACCAGAGACTCGAAGGCTGTGTCATGCCTCTAGGTAACACAATTCCCTAACGAGGGTGTCTCAGTTTCTTATCCTATATGCTGTGATTAAATGCTCTGACAAAAGGAATTCAAGAGAGAGGGGGAGTATTGGAATCACAGTTTTGGGTTTCAGATTGGAGCTGGAAAGGACCGGTCACTTTACATCCACGGTCAAGAGCAAAGAGTGATGGATTAGAGCGTGCCAGCGTGCCCTATGAGTGCTCAGTTCACTCTTTTCATTCTGTCCGTGGAACGCTGCTGCCTGCCTGCCTTCTGGCAGTCATAATGACACTAAATCGTGCCCTTAGAAATGGCTGAAACTGGAGAACCACCTTTTCAACAATTAGAACCAGGAAAGCTGAGTATCCGTACAAATGAATGAGATTGGACCCATATTCTACAACACCTATGAAAATTAACCCAAAATGGACCAAAGACTAAATAAAAGCCAGAAAGATGGCTCAGCAAATAGAGGTGCTTGCTACCAAGCATGACAACCTGCGTTCAGTTCCTGAGAGCCGTATAGTTGAAGGAGAATAACTGACCTCCCTCATGTACTGTGGCACAGGTACCAGTGAAAACACACACACACACACACACACAAATATAAACGTAATTTCAAAAAACATAACATTGAATTTAGCAATAATTTCTTAGATACAAAGTAAAAAGTTCAAACAACAAAAGAGACAAATTAGACTATGTCAAAATTTGAAAATTCTGTGCCATCAAAGGACTCAGTCAACAGAGTGATAGATAATCTTCAGGATATAAAATAAATATTTTTAAATGATGCATTTAATAATGGGATATTGTCTGGAACATAAAAATAACCCAACCACAAAAATAAAAAGAAGCACTCTGGTTATCAGCAGGTTGGCTCAGCAGGCGAGGGTGCTTTCCGTGAATCCTAACAATTGGAGTTAGATCCCTGAAGCTCACGTAGTGGAGAGACCAGACTCCTGCAGATCGTCCTCTGACCTTTACACACACTGTGGTCCAGGCTCTAAAAACCAAGGAAAAGCAAAACAGAAAAACAGCTGCAAGGGTTGCTCTGAGTGTTGATATCTCTCCTGCAGTTTCTTCCTTCCCTTTTCCTCTCTTTAGAGTCCCATCCTACAACAGCCAATGAAATTATATGTTACCATTCACGGGTGACAAAGAAGCAAAAATCACGTAAAAGTCTCTGTCTCTCTGTACTCGGGATTCGGTTTTTGTTTTTAGGGGTAGAATGAGGGGGGAGGGTTGGTTGGTTGGTTTTGGTTTTTCTTTTTTATTGTTTTTTATTTTGTTTTGTTTTTTTTTTTTCAAGACAGGGTTTTTCTGTGTAGCCTTGGCTGTCCTGGACTCACTTTGTAGACAAGGCTAGTCTTGATCTCACAGAGATTTGCCTGCCTCTGGCTCCCCAAGTGCTGGGATTATAGGTGTATGCCACTGTGCCCAGCTTGGTTTTGTTTTTCAAGACAGGATTTCTTTGCATAACTCTGGCTGTCCTGGAACTCACTCTATAGACCAGGCTGGCCTCACATGAAGGGATCCACCTGCCTCTGCCTCCCAAGTGCTGAGATTAAAGGCATGTATACCACCATGGTTTGTTTTTATATTTGTGGCTTTTTTTTTCTCTCCTGAACATAAGTTTGGTCAAAAACTGCTAGCTCTGTCACAAGCTGTTTCCTTAAAGGAGCCTCCATGTCCTGTCTCTCTGTTCAGAATTCCATAACACAAATAGATGAAAAGAAAATAAAACAAAACCTGGCTTTAAAATGAAGAAGATGAATACACATTACCAACTATACACAAATTCACAAATTTTCTCACTACTATTAATTATTAGAAAAACAAATCACAATGAGATACCAACTCACAACTAAGATGGCTGCTATTAAAAAAGAGAAAAAAGAAAGAAAGGAAGGAGGGAAAATATTGGCAAAAGTGGGAAGAAATTGGAATCTATATATGTGGCTGTGGTGTTGTAAAATGGTACACCTGGAATCTATATACACTGCTCTAATGTAAAACGACAACCCTTTTTGGAAAATAGTCCTCAAACATTTAATTGCCAGGGGCTAGCGGGTAGTTCAGTGGTAGAACATAAACCAATGACTGGGTTTAATACCTAACACCCCACAAAATGTAATTATCCTATGATCCAGCAAGGTCCTTGAAAAGAAATGTGTGCCCATTGTAACCTGCTTAAATTCCATAGCCCCACTGTTGAGACCTACTTTGTTTCTTTGCATAACTATGGCACCTCTGTTAACACCTGCTATAGCCTTTAGCTTATCAGAAGCCATTTTGCCTCCAAGTGTCCATTTGGTTATATCTCTAAGGTTTCATTTCTCAAACTTTGTATAATTTGTTACCTAGATACTCTATGAAGTCCCCAAACTACAGAACCAATCAAATTAAAGGTCAATTTAGAAATGCTTTGTCTAGCTCGCCAAGGTGATGGAATGTCGCTTCCTACATCTGGACACCTGGTTGCATTTTTGTTACCAGGTTGTTACCTAGTTGCGGTTTGTTTCCTACACCTGGTTACAGTTTTGTTACCTGGTTGCTACTTGGTTACATTTTTTTTGTATAAAAAACCTGCCTTAGGGGCAGACCAATGTCACCTGGCTCCCGAGTCCAAATTAAGGCCCTGGCCAGTCAGTTCCTGTTTACAGTTCAATAAACATCTGTTGAGCTCAGTCTGTTGCCTGAACCCCTAACACTCATGTTCACAGCAGCATTGTGTACAATATTGGAGAGGGAGAAGCAACCTAGGTGTTGACAGATGAACGGACAGAGAAAGGATGGTGTACTGGGGAATGTTATCCAGTTGTAAACAGGGAGGAAGTTCTGATATGTTCTCAACATAAATGAAACTCGATGACATTATGGTTAAAATCAAGCCCACCTTGGGTTGGAGAGATGGCTCAGCAGTAAAGAGTACATGCTCCTCTTGAGGAAGAACTGGGGTTCCCTTCCCAGCACCCAGGTCAGGCAGTTCACAACCACCTATTACTCCAGTTCTAGGGGATCAGACACCCTCTTCTGGCTTCCACAAGCACCTTCCCTCATGAGCACAGACACACACAGAAAGAAACAATTAAAGATTTGTTTTTAAATGAAACAAGCTAGTCTCCAAAAGACAAACACCTTGACTTATTCTCCTTATGTGAGGTGCCTACAAGCGTCAAGTTCAGCAACAGAAAGTAGAATGGTGGTTGTCACTAGAGGAGGGAGAACCGCCATTTACTTAGTGAGATGTTTCAGTTGTGCAGCACGGATCTGGAGATTGGCTGCACAGCAATGCAAATGTACTTAACACTACTGGGTGTACTCCCTGAAGCCCGGTGGTGGCACATGCTTCTAATCCCAGCACTCGGGAGGCAGAGGCGGGTATGGATCTTTGTGAGTTCAAGGCCGGTTTGATCTACAGAATGAGTTCCAGGATCCAGGACAGTCAGGGCTATACAGAGAAACCCTGTCTCAAAACAAAACAAAAAACACAAAAAGGTGATTAAGATGAAAATGTTGGAAGCTGGAGAGATGGCTCAGTGGTTAAGAACACTGGCTGCTCTTCCAGATTGGACCTGAGTTCAATTCCCAGCTCCCACATGGCAGCTCACAACTGTCTGTAACTCCAGTTCCAGAGGACCTGGCACTCTCACACAGACATTGAGGCAGAACACCAATGCACATAAAAATAAATAAATCTTTTTTTTTTTTAAAAAGATGAAAAAGTTTATGTTATGTACACAGTACTGAAACTTTTTAATTGAAGCCAAGAAAAAAAAAAGTGAGAATTCAGGAGCCTCTTGAATTCCCTTCAGTCACTGCCTGGTCTGGGATTCTCAAAGTCCTGTCATGAATATTCATCTCTCACTCATCAGAATGTTTCCAGGCCTCACCCACACACTTGGAACCAGCAGACTGCAGAGAAACAAGGCCTTGGCTGTCTTGGTTCTAAGAGACCCACATGGAGCTCATTCCTGCACTGTGAACTAGGCCTTCACCAGCAAACACAGAGATCCTGAGGGGAAAGTGAACCACCCTTTGCTCTCCCTCCGAGGCATGGTGGGAGGAGACTAATGAAGACTTCGGACCTGGACACCTGACAGGCCATGCTGGATGAACTTGTCATGAAAGTTCAACCCAGAAGGTGGTACCTGCCAAGGCTGGACTTTCAGGAGCCATGGACAGTAGCTTCTCACTAGTAAAAGCCAGATACTAACAGTAAGAAACGAGAGAGAAAGAACAACTCAGTCAATCAATTAAGGAAGAATCCAAGGGCAGAGGAGCATCAAGGATAGGGAGGAAGCAGCCTTCAAGACGTTAGCGGACCTATGCTCAACCGCCATGATGTGAACGAACAACAAATTCCCGGAACAAACACATGTCTTTCTTTCGTCCCCGCAGAGGAGAAGGTTGGTATTGCTGTGCAGTATGAAAGTGCAGGTTTGGACACTGCTCATCTACCGTGTCACGGATGGCCCGAGGGGTTTTGAATCAGCCTCTATCCCACAGTAAAGCTGAGCAGAGAACCCCAGCAATGTTTTGTGCATAGCCTGAGCTCGGGTCAACAGGAACACGCTCTCCCAGAGGTGTGGGAGAGTGTGTTACCACATTGATTCCTCAGTTTCCCAAATTTGACTCTCTCCAGAAGCTCCATCTGAACGGTGTCTACTTCCTCGGCTGTCACCTGACCGAGCTGCTCAGGTCCTGGGAGACTCCATCGGAGACCTTCTCACTCATCCTCTGCAGCTTTTAGTTAGACTTGGGGTCATCTGTCCTGTGCCTGAGCATCATCGCACGAATACCCGAGTCCGAGTCTGAGCGCTGTCTCATCTGTGCTATTTACAGCCGAGGCTCCTCTGCGGTCTTCTGGAAAGCGTTGAGGCCACTCTGTAAAGCCTGGGCTTAGAGGGCCAGAGGACTGAGAACTCTATCCCAGCACCATCCTGCTTGTCTTCAGCCACGGCTTCTAGCCCACCTCATTTTCTTCGAGGCCTGTCTTTATCTTTATGTCCATCCGGCACCACCTGCTGTACCACCCTGCTAGGATGAACGCGCTGACCCTGGAGCCGTACCCTGCCCTTCAGAAGTGCTGTGAGAAAATGAGCACCATCCTCCCCTGGAAATTCACCCAATGTTATCCTGAGATACGCTTTATCACGGACGCGCTCAGGGTTATGAGGCAGCTGACGACCGTCTGCTTCACTTCTGACCTTGGATGTTACAAGTACCATGTGTCTGGAGACTGATTCGTTGTCTCTGTTGGCAGTAAATATGAAAAGATTGCCTCTGGGTCCTGGAAAGCTAAGATGCAGGACGTGTGACTTCATTCATCGTTCAGTGTGGGGGGAGGGGTGACACGGGGACTCGAATCAGGGGCCAGAAAGTAGACCCAGGAACAGTAAGAGCATGGGGACGGGGGCTTGTGGAAGCAGAAATACAGTTCTGGGGGACTGGAGAGACAGTTCAGTAGTTAAGAGCACCTGCTGCTCTTATAAAGGAGCCAAATCTCCAGCACCCACATGGTAGCTCACGGCCATCTGTAACTCCAGTTTTAGGGGTTTTGAACTCTGGGGGCACACACATACACACACACACACACGCATATGTTCATAAACAGAATACAACAGACATATGCATAATTTTAAAATATATGCATATATGCATAATGAAATATTTTAAAAAAATATGATTCTGGAGAGCTAAAGCGATGGCTCAGCAGTTAAGAGCATATACTCCTCTTGTAGAAAACCAGGGTTTGCTTCCCAGCAACCACATTGAGCAGTTCACAACAACCTATAACTCTGGCTTCGGGGAATCAGATGCCCTCTCTGGTACCTATGCTCACAAGCACATACCCACATACTCTCAAGCATACACACACAAACATACAATTAAAATAGGAAAATAAATCCTTTTTGTTTGCTTTTTTTTTTTTTTTTTTTTGAGACAGAGTCTCACTGGTAGACATGGCTGGCCTGGGAGCTTGCTTTGTAGACCTGGATGGCCTTGAACTCATAGTGATCTGCCTGCCTCTGCCTGGAAAGTTCTGTGATTAAAGGAAAGTGCCACCACTCCTTGCTGAAAATAAAATATTTTTTAAATGCATTTCGAATGTCAATCATTAATTAAGACAATGCCCTTCAGACCTGCCTACGAGTCCTATCTTGCGGACTTATTTTCTCAGTTGAGTTCCCTCCTGTCACATGACTCTACCGGTGTCAAGTTGACATAAAACTCGCCAGCACCCTGACTGAAAGTGTGACGTGACCAGCTCCCCACAGTTTCCCCACCATGATGGAGAGTATCCTTTCAAACGGTAAGACCAGAACATCTCTTCATCCTCTAAATTGTTTACTGGCAGGGATCTGGCCACTGTAACAAAAGCAGTGGCTCACTCTCCCTGCGTGGTTGTTGTGACATAGTGTTCAGAGCCTGGGAACCTAGGTGCTAATCCGTTAGTGTCCTCTGTGACCCTTACCTGGTTTCAGTTTAGAGATCAGGAAAGTTCTGTGATCTATAGAAAGGAAACAGCCCTGGGTGTTGTTGAGGCCCAAGAACCCATAGCATCGAAATCAACTGGAGCCATTTTAACCATCCCTTTCCATTCTTTGCTCCCATCCTGTGAGCTATATCCTCTGTGTGTGGTTGCTTGGTGGGTTAATGAGTACAAAGACGTCAGCTGAAAGTGAGAGACACAGACCTGCTGTCCAATAGGAAGGGTTTGTCTGAGAACAGCAGGAGGTTGCAATTTAGGAAAGCCAGGCCATAAGGGACCATAAGCACGTCATCAAAGAGGGCTGAGGTGAAGGCAAAAATGAAACGCCGAGCCACATTCTTGTATGGCCCTGTTCTGTGGGGCTTCCAAGTTTTGTTTGGTTATCCATAAACAAAAGCCTCCGACAGATGGACAATTGCTCTCCTGGTCTGTATCACAGCTTCTTAAACTTTATATACTTTTGACCCTATTTTCATGCAAGAAGTTTGTATGAGGCCCCAAGTATACAGATACGTAAAACAGGTTCACAAATCAAACCAATGATAAATCAGTAAAACCTAAACATTTATTTTAAAACAGTTATTTCTTATACATATAACCTAACTATTTATTAATAATTAATGCAACAGTTCATATTAATGAGATAAACTAGCTATTTATTTTTACATAAACAAATCTTGGCTGAAAATTTGTTTCTGCAGGTTATAAAGAGTCTTCAACATTTTTCAGAGTTGATCAATATTTTTATTTTAAGATCATCTATGCTGGGAAAGTTGCTTTGCATAAATACATAATACAAAATGGTAAAAGTGTCTTTGGGGCCATTTCAAAATATGATTGGAAATTCTATCCTAATCCCAAGTCAAATGCATTTAATGATTTTATGAAATTTAAGTCAATAATTCAAACGGCAATTTTAAAACCCAACCTTTCTAACACAATACAATCAATACAATTCAAAGAGATATCAATCTGATCCTTGCATGCTGGGGGATGACAGTGGAAAAATATTAGCAGTCTTGGCTTTCTGTAATTAAATTCTTCTGTTTCTATAAGAGCAGAAAACTTTGTATATACAATAAAACAAAACAAAACATACCGCGTCTTAGCATCCTGTAGGCTCTAATCTGAGCCTGGGTGTTTCAGGTAGTGTTGACTCACACTGCATGACACGACAAAACAAACAACACGAGTTACTCGTGTTGTATGTTCAGAACCAGGCTGAGCCAGTGAACCATTATGGTGTGTCTCCTCCTACGGGACCCTGGGATTGAACTCAGATCTTCACACCTGCTTTACCAGTGAGCAGCCTCGCCGGCCCAGTGTTCCTTTACAATTTGTTTTTTTCTACATGTTGCAATAAAATAGCTTTGGATGAGGAAAAAAAAATGTGAAAATTTGAGAATAGATAAATAAATAAGGCAAGCCCAGTTAAAAAAAAATACAGAAAGTTAAAACAGTAAGCTCTGTGCTAGATGTACTTATGGCAGCTGGAGGCGGGCAACAAAACCAAACCCCGTGTCCTTAGAGAGACGCGGGCATGGGGCAGGCTCTGCCGCTCACGATCCAGATGACTGGAGAAATTCCGTGACTTCGCATCCTCCTTCTGAGGATATGATATGAGTTGGGAATGTTGCATGGGCTTGTGTTGAAGAGTCCGTGAGCCCACACGTGCAGGGCATCTCACAGAACTGCATTGGCGACAGTGCTCTTTAACACTTGTTTTCCACAGTGTAGCAGGTTTTCATAAGGTGTCCAAATTCCCACCATGCTAATCCCTGAATCCAAACACATGTATGTACACACACACACACACACACACACACACACACACACACGAGAGAGAGAGAGAGACAGAGACAGAGACAAAGACAGAGAGAGAAACAGAGACTCAAGACAAAGACCAAATCTAGTTGATTGATCCTATCACCCAGGGCCTAGCACATAGTAGGAGCTTATTAACGGTTTGAAATACAGTGTTTGACAGTGCAGGAAAGAAACTTCCTCAGCATTATGGGCAAAGAGCAGAGCAAACCGATCAAGTAATCTTGCAAACAAAAGGGAATTCTCGGCCGGCAGACGCTTCCCGAAACCGGGGTGCGTGAAAACATCTCAGGGCAGAGCCCTGTCAGCTGCCTGCCCCTCTAAGGCAGGCCTGAGGACAGTGTGGTTGGGTACTGGGTAATTAGTAATTCACTATTGGACATTGATTGGACATTCATCATAGACCATTTGCGGGGCATCCATCTGACATTCCATTAAGAAGACATCACATTGCAGGGCCCAGTCCTCAAGCTGGCAAATGGAGTTGAGAACTGTCCCCTCTGCCCTTGATCTCCAACTCTCCTGGCTTTGCTCCCCCCCCCCCCGCCCCGCGCCCCTTCCAAACCAAGTATCCTGCCTCCTGCTGAGACAGCAGCTCTCAACCTTCTTGATACTGTGACCCTTTAATACAGTTCCTCATGGGGTGGTGACCCCCAAGCATAAAATTATTCTCATTGCTACTCCAAAACTGTAATTTTGCTGCTGTTATGAGTCATACTGTAAATATCTTGTATGCAGGATATCTGACAGGCCGTTCCTGTGAAAGGGTCATGGCCTACGGGTTGAGAACTGCTAGGAGACTGCCTAAGCCAGTATTCCCTTCCAGGCCATTCTTTAGCTTTCAGTTAGAAGACAGTCTTCCCATGTGGCTAGAGTTCCCCAAATGCTACCCAGTCGTCACTCTTTAACTGGGCATTGTGGGACGATTAGAAGTCTGTCTGCAGCATCTAAGGAGCCGAGTGCCTCTGCCTAGCTCCTGACTGCATCTGTCTTGAGAGCTATTTCCACACTGCATCTGTATTCCTTCAATTTTTCTATTCCCAGAAGTTCCCTCTCTGAGAGCTTTACCCACAAGGCCTCTGGTCCTATCTAGCTCATTAAAAAAAAAAAAAAAAAAAAAAAAAGCCACTGTCTTGCTAAAGCTAAATCTAGAATTGACCTTAGAAGACACCGTTTTCCTCCTTAATAATAACATTTGCATTACTAAAAACTTCAGCGTATTTAAAGCCATGTGTCAGAATTTAAGACGTCAATGTATCCTCTACTTGTGGGGTCACTCTTCTGTTATAGTTACATGTAAATGACTCAGCATCTCCCCCTGGCTATGATGTGAAACCCAATATCCTGCCCCCACTAAATACCTCAGGAGAGTCTTGGCATCCTCAGAGATGGGCTCTTGGGGGGGGGGCTTTCAGAAGTGGGATGCAGGTCCCTCGGCCTTTGAATCACTGATGTCTTGTACAGATGCAGAACGGCTCTCCCTGGCACCTGCGTTCATCTATCCTGTCCTGACACAAGCAACCATTCAAACCAAAAGGTTCACACTAACTCCCAAAGTCAGTGGAATAGAACCGTTATACACTCTCAGTTGGGAAGGTATAATAAGACAAGAGCTAACTGATGTGGAAAATGTTCTTGAAGTAAGTGTGTGTATGTATGTGTGTGTATGCATGTGTGTGTTTGTGTTTGAGAGATCAGCAGCTATGTGTGTGTGCATCTATGTCCGTGTGTACATGTGTGGGTGTAGATATATGTGTTTGTTTAAGCTGTGTAGGTCTTGGTGTGAGTCAAGATACTGGTTTGTATTTGGTAAATCTCAAAGGCCATGTCACTGAGGTGTGGACACCTTGACACAAACTCATCTAATCGGCCTCTTTTGTTCATGACTTGGTCCTTGGAGGAAGTGTCACACCTGACACAGGGAATATTTGCAAGCAGGTTACCACGTCTGGGCAGCAGAGCCTCCAGTGTCTTCCCCGGGCAGTTCTTTGTCGTGACCTTGGCTGCAACTTCCTGTCTAAGTTTTTAAGACTAGTTCTCCAAGTTTCCTGTGGTGCTTACATTTCTAGAACGGGCACACAAATATACATTATCCTCAAGGAGTGAGGCTTAACTCACCTTCTCCATCAAAATGAGCTAGACTTAGCGGCTCATACTCCTGTGTGGAATACAGTTACACCTTGGTGTGTGACCTGGGAGACTACGTCAGCAGGCGTAGTCCATGCCCCCTGTGTCTTCAGCACTAGCCACTCTGGAGGAAGCCAACTGTTGTGTCACAAGGAACATTCATCTACAGGAGAAAGAACCTCCCCACCCCCACCCACCCACAAGGGAACGTGCCATCTTGGAAATGCTCCTCCAGCCCCAAACTTCAAAAGGTCAAACCCACCTAACACCACAAGGACAGACTCCTAAGGGCCCTCAAACCAGAACTGCGCGGCTGGTTCTGTGCAGAAATTGGGATTACAAACGTGTTACATTTACCCTCTAAATGTTGGGTACTTTGTTGTGAAGCACAAATAGTTAATGTACTTCTGGATTCTATGAGCCACTGAGAGCTTTCCGGTGAATTCCTTCTCTGCTGAAGTTTGCTGGTTATTCGCAAGCACAACCTTTCGCTTCTTCTTATCACCTCTCTTTCTGCTCAAGGTCTCACCCATAGGACCACCTCTCACCTCCGAATCAGGTAGGGCAGGCCCAGGCTCCTTACCTCGCCTCCACCTCTGGAGGCTTCACCTTTCTCATGGAGCAGACAGCCTAGTTCCTTCCTCGGCTGTAAAGGCATCCTCACCAAGCTCTTGCAGCCTGACCTGGCAGTACATCGCTTCAACCCTCCTCTCCAGGGACCTCGCCATCTGTCCTCCTCCCCTCATCATTGACTCACTGGTCCCTTGGGGGATTCTCATAATCCAAGTGAGCTAAATCACCTTGTCTCTGTCCCCCGAGACCCGTCCTTTCTTGCTCTGTCTGCCCTTTCTGAACACCGTTCCCCACGATTGGATCGCCTCCAGGAAGGCCTCCTTCCTCCATTTCCTCTGTTCTGCCCTCCTGGAACTGTCTGCTCTGTCTCTACTCAGGTAAGTCATTCCCTCACTTCCTAAATTAAGCTGCCTGCCTTTCACCGTTTCTTCCTTTATGCTTTCCCAGAGCTGCCTTGGCCTCAGAGGCTACAGCTCTCACTCACCAGGCTTTCTGCCTTTCTTGGCTCGAACACAGAGCCACATTCCTTCCTGCTTAGCCCCTCTAATTAGCTCTGTCACTGCAGCCTCAGCTCGCTTCATTCCTTACTTTTCTCCATCTATTAATGGCTCCATCCTTCTGGAGGCAGGCTCAGATTCCCAGCCATCTCTGACAGTCTGTCCCCGACACCCCTACTCTCCTCAATGGCAGAGCCCTGCCAATTCCTTATCCTCAGGAACCCCCACTTCCCTTTGCAGTCTCTTGGGCCCTGTCACCTCTAACCCTGACCTCAGTGGGTGCCTCTTTGTTATGGTGTCCCCTTTCTGTGCTCTCTCAACTCATCTCCCCCACATACAAGCTTCTAAGCAGTATTCTTAAGCAATAGTCGCCATCCTTATGCCTCGCTTAAGAACCTTCCATTATATTCAAGAGTTGTTGGGTTCCTACTGCACCTGTATTATTTATGATTCTTTGCATACAACCTATTGAGACCAACTTATGCCAATTTAAACTGAAAAGGAGGAGTGGATTACGCGCATGTAGGGATGGCTCCTAGGTTTCAAGGGCAGGAAAGCAGCCAAGCCTTAGGACCCAGTGCTCTCAGACTCCATGGCAAGCTACTGTGCTCTCTCTCTCTCTCTCTCTCTCTCTCTCTTTCCTACTTTGTTCAAACACATTCCCTGCATCTTCTACTGCAGAACCAGCTCTTTCTGGTACTCAGTTTCTTGCAGAGAGAGCACTCCTTATAGAGGCTGAGAAGAGACCTCTCAGGAGAGCACCACAAATGGGGCGAGAGTCCTTCAGACCCAGCTCCCAATGTGTATACATGTGTTCTAGTCTAGAATCTTGTATCTGTAAATGATGGGAAGCCAAGGAAAGGGATTTGTGAGCTCTACAAACAAGCTTTGGGAAGGGTTGGGTTGGGATAAACTCTCCTGGTTAGAAAGTGACAGGGACCAGACATCATTCATCTCTCCGTCGCTCATCTCTGACTATCCTTTCTCTAAACAGATCTTTCCCTCCTATGTGTCAAAGGCTGTCTGATAAATGTGGCCAGCCAAGATTGCCTCTTCTCTCTCAGATTCATATTCTGAATTTTGTTTCTATATTTTATTTATTTGGGAGAGTATGAGTGTGAGGTCAGAAGACAAATTCCTTTCACTATGTAGGTCCCAGGGATGGAACTCGGGCCAATGGGCTGGGCAATCACCCTGGCCTCCAAATTCATATCTTAAAAAAATCCTAGAGAGCGACTCGAATTGATGTAGCTTAGGACCTGTCTTCAGCCGTCCGACAGGTGGGAGGACCGTTAGACGTGACAGTGCGTGGACTCCATCTCCAGGCAGATGACCTGGGCCTAAATCTGGGCTCTCTTGCTCATTGGCCGTGTGACTCTTGACACCAAGTCTCGGTTTCTAAATCTGTAAAGTAGGGACAGAAAGGATCCACCTCGGGGATTATTAGAAAGGTTCATTTTAGAGTGTTTAGTATGGTGCTTGGCACAAAGAAAGGCTCCATAAGCATGCCCATGACAAAGACAACGGTGGCAGTGATGATAACCATAGGGGGAGGGGGAGGAGGGAAAGAAAAGCAGCACTTATTAGTCTTGTTATTTTTAACTGTATGTGTACGGGTGTTTTGCCTGCATGTGTGTCTAGACACCACGTGTGTGCCTGGTACCCATGGAGGTCAGAAGAGGGCATCAGATTCCCTGGAACTGAAATTACCGATGGTTGTGAGCCACAGGGTGAGTGCTGAGAACTGAGCCCAGGTCCTCGGGAAAAGCAGCCAGCCAGTACTCATTGGGCAATTTCTCCAGTCCCTAAGAACTGCCCATCTTGAACCACATGCTTGACATGCGGTTCATAAGAGAAGATTTACTAATTTCTTAGGTTTTCTATAACAAAAATTATGTCACAGTTTTTGAGGCCAGCCACGTGAAGCCAAGATGTCAGCAAGGCTAGTTCCTAGCTTCTGATAGCCTTGGCTTATAGATGTGTCTCCCTTTCGATTTTACATCCTTTTGTCTTGGCCTGTGTCTGTTTCAGTGTCCAGATGTCCCCTTTTTATAAGGCCACCAGTCATATGACCTAATCTTAACTGGTCACCTGCAAAGACCAAGTAAGACTACAGTCATGGGTGTTAAGGGTTATGATATCACCATTGTCTGAGTAGTAAATGTCCTCCATTTCTAATTCCTAGGGCTAAACAGAGTGGTCAGTCTAGCTCAGTTCAGTTGCTCATCCCTAATTCTTTCAACAGTGGCTGAGGAGCGCAAAATAATAACAGGTGCCAATGATCATGTGTCAGAAAGTGCTGGGATATTGGCAAACCTGCTGGATGGACACTTTTGGCACTGTCGGCTCCAGTGTACAGAATGCTGACAGCTCCCCGGTAGGTTCTTACAGATGACTGGGAAGGTTCTCAGGTTCTCGTCATGTGCTGAGACGGAAATTTCCCCCCACGAACATACTAATGGCAAAGCAGATCCTTTAGGACATGTGGTCTGGGGGGAGCCAGCCAAGGTACTATGGGACCTGGAGAGAGGGTGGGAGTGGCCTAAAAGAGCGTTTCTGTGGAAGGGACAGGAGCTCAGCTTCGAGAAAGGGGGGTTATTTGGGTGCGTTAAGAAGATGTAGCAAGGGGGAGAAGAAGGTGACCCGTGGTCCCAGAGTGGTGAGGGAGCAGTGTCTCTGTAGTGAAATGAAAAGGAGAAACCATCTAAGAGCTGTTGGCTGCCAGGCACCTGTGTTGGAGACTGGGTATGTACCATTTCTGCTGTCTTTACCACACATCTCAGTACATAAGCTTCGGTGGACACGGAGGAGTTTTCGTTCCACGCGGAGGCAAGATGTCGCAGGACACCGAGGGAGGAAAGATGCTCGCTGCCTCCCCTCGCTAAGTTCCTGGGATTTACCTGGGAGAGACTGCGAGGGTGCAGTTGGAAGCCAAGTGCACAAATGACCTTTAAAGGTGCCCGTGCAGGTGGGAGTGTGCGATGGGCCTCTGGGGTGGGGGGATGAGCTCTCCCTGCACAGCTTTAAAGACCTCAGCTCTCTACCAGGGAGCTTTTCAGGATCAGACTCAGCAGAGATTGGTTATTAACCCTTTGTTGCCCAGGGTCTGTGGCTAGGAGCAGGCCGGGAATGGATTTCGGCTTTCCAAATGCTGAACGTGCTGCCTTTGTGGCAATCGATTATTGCATTTCTTCCTCCTGCCCCCCCACCCCCCCACATTTCCAGCAGTCTCAGCATAAGATTTCCCCTCCCTTGCAACCAGGCCAACTGCCAGGAGGCAGGGAAGGGCCCTGCTTGCTGCTAGGTGGTTCAACTATGGGCTCCTAGAATTCGAGAGAGCTGCTAATTCTTCCTCGTCTTCTCTCCTGCGGACACAGTTTCTCGTAGGCAACTCCTGTGCTTCCCAGGCTCCGGGGAAGAAGCATGGCAAGTGGAAACCAGTGTTTTCTGGACATCAGAATCCTGCTTCAAAGCACAGGATCACTGAGAAGAGTATGGTGGCTGGAGACGCAGAGCAGAAGTCCTGGACTCGGGCCCACCTTTTATTAGCCTGGATCCTGTTGCTGTGCCTGTACCTCTTGGTGCTTCCACTTCTCCATCTGTAAAGCAGTAATAACCCTGACCTAACTCACCTCAAGAGGGACAGGTCTGGAGGCTTTAGATCTGCAGCCTGCTGTACGGAGGGGGATGGGCTAGGTGATTTGTTCATGCCTTTATTTTGTTTTGAGGCTGGATTTCACTTATGTAGCCTTGGCTGTCCTGGAACTCTCTATGTAGCCCAGGCTGCCCTAGAATTTACAGAGATCTGCCTGCCTCTGCTGAGCTGGAATTAAATATGTATGTCATCACACCTAGCATGATACAATGCCACACACAGATACTCCTCTACTTACTGTCAGAACCCGAGCAACTAACCATAAACTGAGATTTTGTGATGGGGCTGCAGGGAGGGTGCAAGGAGCAAGAGCACCCCCTGTGAAGACCTGAGGACCTGAGTTTGAATCTCTAGTACCTGCTTATAAAAGCTAAGCACGGCTGTGGGTGCCTGTAACCTCAGCATTGAGGGTAGAGACACAGAGAGATGGACCCTGGGACTTTTCTGACCAACCAGCTTAGTCAAAACAACAACCTTTCCATTCAGTTTGAGACCCTGTCTGGAGCTTCCCATCCAGTGAGGGACTCTGTCCCACGGGAATAAGACAGCATGTGATAGAGGGAGCCGACCAATGTTTTCCTCCAGTCTCTGCAGGAGTATGTGCAGACATTTCCATCTGTACACTCATGTGTGACACCCATATCCCTATACTACACACAAACACACACACACACACACACACAGAGAGAGAGAGAGAGAGAGAGAGAGAGAGAGGCGCATGATAAGTGAAGATACAGTATATGCCTCCTTTCAAGACCATGAGGCCTAATGGGAGCTGTCACTGCTGCCTGGCCTCACAAGGGAGCACAACACTACATCTTGCTCCAAAGTTTCCTGTCTCCTGAAGGCATGTTGCCTTCATGCCACGGTAAAGTTCGAAACTCCCAAGTCAGACCATCGCAAGTCAAAGCCATCGCTACCACTCTCTGAAAAATAAAAACCATAAGAGCAGCACAAGGCTAGGCGTGGTGCAACTCAGGGCATAGAGACAAGAGCGCGGAGAGTTAAAGGCCAGCCTGGGCTGAGGAGCGAAACTCTGAGAAACAAACAAGCTGGGGCCAGAGAGACGGCTCAGTGGGTAAAATTGCTTGCCATTCTTGCAGAGGACCTGGATTCAGTTCCCAGCACCTACACGGTGGCTCACAACCATCCAACCATCTGCAATTCCAGTTTCAAGGGATCTGGTGTCCTTTTCTGGCCTCCACAGGCATTAGACATGCAGGTGACGCACAGACATATATGCTGGCAAAACACTTATAAAAATTAAATAACACTTATAAAGATTAACTAACATAACGCTCTTGTCACTCAAACATAACGCATCTCTTTCAGGTATCCAGTCTTCACTCAGCATCTTGAAGAACTTTTCCTCCTAGCACAAATAAACTCTTTTAAGTGGCTGCCTGATACCCTACAACAGTAATTCTCAACTTGCGGGCTGTGGCCCCTCTGGCAAACCTCTGCCTCCAAAACTATTTACATTACCATTCACAATAGTAGCAAGATTACGGTTAAGAGAAGTAGCAACAGAAATAATTTTATGCTTGGGGGTCACCACAACATGAGGAACTGTATTAAAGGGCTTAGCAAATCCCTTCCAGGTGGATATTTGAGATTGCCTTTATGGTGAGTCCCAGGGAGACAGGCAGCGCAGAGCCCTTCGTCACCCCTGATGTCAAGCACCTCCTCATTGGTCGGTTTAGTAATCCTCAGACCTCCAGACTCTGAGACTGTGGGAGCCGGATGTAGCAGGCATTTCTGGCCTCAGGATGGGAGGAGCAGGCCCGGAGCACAGGAAGCTCAGAAGGAAACAAATCTAGGGAAGTCATCATGGGGCTTTGTGTCTTGAAATCGGCCGGGCTGACTGCCTCTCGAGGAGTGTTCAACCTGTGCCCCACAGAATCACCTGGGGACCGTCTCCAATCTCAGAGCCAGACCGCGCTCCGGGTCCATCTAATTAAAGCAGGATCTCTTGGGGCAGCCCTTGGTCTCAGCCGGCTGACAGAATTGCAGTTATTCTCTTGTACAGCCACAAGAAACCACAGCACAGAAGCTTGGAAGTAATAACAGCACGACCAGCCTGCGGCCCTTTATATTCTTCTTTTGTTCCGCCCTATGAGAGAGAGGTCTGATGTCCCCGCGGCCTACAAGCCCGATATTTAACTACCCTGGTGTGTACACGGAGCAGTTCTTATTTAAGTCCTGGCTAAGTTTTTATTTGGTCACCTTTTTTGACTCTTATTCAAAATTGTTTATGTAAATTGGTAAGAAGCTTTTAGCAGGCAATTTGGCAATTTGTTTCAAGAGCTGTAAAATGGCTCAGAATTATTGGCTCAGATATTCCATTTTTGGACGCGATCCTAAAGAAATAACATAAGTATGGAGAAAACACAATGTAAGATGTTCATTGTTCCACTATTTATGTTAATTGAAAATTGGAGAAATCTAATGTCTAATGATAATAGGAGTGGCTCTTCTGTGATACCTCTATTTGGAAGCATAAGTAACCATAAATACTATAGCCACGAAGACAAAGTAATAACATGGAAAATGCTTGTGCTATAAACTTAAATGAAAATCCAGGACCCAAGACTGTGTGGATACAGTATAATCTCAAGTACATTCAGGAAAAAAAAATAAAAAATTATATATATATATATATATATATATATATATATATATATATATACACACACACACACACACACACACACACATATACATATGAAAAAAAAATAAGGAAAAGAGCTAAATGTTCCAGGCAGTGGTGGCACACACCTTTAATCCCAGCAGAGGCAGGTAGACCTCTGTGAGTTCGAAGCCAGCCTGGTCTACAGATCGAATACAGGACAGCCACAGCTACAAAGTGAGACCCTGTCTCAAAAAACAACAAAACAAAACAAACAAACAAAAGAGATAAATTCTCTCATAGATTATTCTAGGATAAGATTTTTTTCTCTCTCTTACTTTTAAAGTTTTTATAATATAATGGTACAACTAATTAGATGGAAATAAAGAGTGGGAAAAAAAGGCCTTGTGTATCTTCTTGTACGTCTGTCTCAGACTGGGGCACCTCAATGATGTTAAGATTACCATATACAGTACTGAGGCCACTGTCTGGCTCCCCGTGTCTCAGGCTGCCCACAACAAGCCTGGTATGGATCCTAAGTTAGACCTGACTGCAGCTTCTGTCCTACCTTCATCACATGGCATCACACAATTCCTTCCTCCTTACCTTGCTTTTCTATTTTCCTTTAATGATACTGGGGACTTGCATAGGTAGCAAGGGTGTTCTACCACTGAGATACAGCTCTGACCTTTGTCCTCCCTTTTAGGGGGGGAGGTAGGGGAAGGGTTCTTGAAACAGTCTCACATGTAGCCTGGGCTGGCCTGGAACTCCCTATGTTAACCAGACTGACCTCGGATTCACAGCTGTCCCCTGACTGTGCCCGCTGCATGCTGGGATTACAGGTGTGAGCCTCTATGGCAGGCTTACACCTCCTTTCTGAACCTTGCTTTCCTCGTTTGAGACAGCCAGGTGGAAATGCCAGACCCTTCCAGTGCTGACATAGGAGGCCGTGTTATTGACGCTGCCAGTGATGAACTCCCAGTGCATTCAGCTCCATCGCCGGGGAGACTGAGGCCGTGCCTCCCCGCTGTGCCTGTGTGTGGACAGCTGCCCCTCATTCCTCCATTCAGAGCTGCTGCATCTCCTGTAAATCCCGGACTGCACAACTGAATGAGTGTAAGGCGAAACACGCACCTCCCTGCAGCATTTGCTAACTCCTTTCCACGTCCCTTGCACGCAGTCCTCATGGCTTGTCAACTAAGTGCCTCTGAAATATGCAGGAGGGCCACTAGAAGCCAAACAGGAAACCCGGCTCCACCCCCACCCGGAACGTCTCATCTTGATAAAGTGATTTTCCTCAACAGGCAGAGGACGAGGAGTCATAAATCAGTGACAGCACAGCTCCTTGGGGTCTGAGCAGCCCTCTGCTAGGGAGAGGTGGCTCTTCTGAGGTGTGGATGCTACAGCCCCGGGGCTAGAGAATTACAGGGGTGGGGGGGGGAGAGGGGAGGCCTGGGTGGGGAGAAGCGGGATAGCTCTGGTGGGAAGGAAAATTGAAACCCCAGGGTTTAAAGAGAGCAATAAAAGTGATGATGGGAAGCTGAAGTCTACAGATCCACCGTGAGGGCCTCAGTCATCTGGCAGGAGGCAGAGAGCTGCTAGGATTAGTACATTTTCCACATGGCTGAAGTTTAACTGTTGATGTGCGGGGGACCTGACCTTTTCAACCTATTAAAATGCATTTTCATCTTCATAAGTGTCTATGCGGGATGTAATTCGGTCCTTCAGGGAAAGGAACCAAAAGATCGCTCATTATATATTTATTTGAGTGATTATTTGTGCAACGCTGCTATTCCCCACTGCACTGTGTGTTCAGTGAGCCCCTCCAACTTGTCCAAGGAGGCGCATGATGAGCGAGGAGAGGCCCCCAGCTATAACGCACTGGGTTTGTTTGATCAGAAACAATTTGCTAAGCTACACAGAAACGGAGCTGCCCCCGAGGGCTGCAGTATTGGGTGTGGGGAGTTGCAAGGCTGCAGATTGATTGGTCCACCAGGTTAGAGCTTGGGAAACCCAGGAATCATCACCTCACCTCTACTTTGGACTCTTACTGCCTCTCATGGCTGGTCATGGTTTCCCGCTCGGCAGAACAGAGCTGACTTCATCCTTCTGCCTGCTGGTCCTGGAAAAAGGCTGCCCTTTTCCCCCTGTTGTTCCTGTCTCTGGACTTCCGAGGGCAGGACTCCAGTCTGGCTAAGTTAGCACCTGAAGGACTGTGGAGGTGGAGCGGAAGGAGTCCCTTTCACATCCCACCGCCTTGAGAGGCAGATGGGCCGCTGCAGATAGAGAAGCAGGAAGAGGAAGGCGCTTGTATGGATGGAGAAGGGAGGCAGGAGCAGTGGGTAAGTGGGCCTTGGTGTGGCACAGGAGTCGGCCTCTGCAGTGGCAGCCGTGTCTTGCTTGGCACTGCAGTAATGGCATCAGACAGGACGGCCCATGAGACTGAGTGATCGGTGACCCCAGGAAATGCCTGTAAATTGCTCTCTTGGAAAAGCCCCAAAGTCAGCTTGGGTTTGGCTCTGTGTTTTTCTCCAGCATGGCTGGGTGAAGGTCACGGCCTGCCTGCTCTTGGGGGCAGTGTTCGGCAGGTTGCCTTTCTGCAAAATTAATCAGCGAATCAAAGGTCAGAGCTGCCTTATCTCTGGCAATTGCTGCTCTTCCAAAGGAGCTTTTGCTTCTCCACTGTGGCAGTGGGTGTTTTAACTCTTCCACGGCCTCGGAACCCACATCAGTTATTGCTGCGCCTCTGCCCCTGGTGACTAGACTAGGAGCCCCTGTGCCTACAAAAGCACCGGGTCTGTGTTTCTTCTGCTGTTAACCAGGATGCTGTGCAGATGTATTTTGAGCCAATTTAGCATCTCTTCCTCAGCAAGGGACATGTTTCTTCACACACGCTACGGGACATGATTTCCTCCAGTTCTTTTAAGTTTTTGACCTTGAACGACCCCCCACCCCCACCCCGGGCACGAGCAATATGAAAGCCCTATCTGTAATATTGTCACAAGGCAAAAAAAGAGAGAAATCCTCTGTAGTGTCTACATGTTAGAGCAGCCTGCTCATGACATTTGTTTTGTGATAATACTTCATATTCCAAATATTCCCCTGGTCCACAGGTCAGACTAGGGAAGTAGCACAGAGCGAGTGGGTGAGGGAGGAGGGCAGGGAGACAGGGGACCATTCGGTGAGGCCACAGCCTCAGGGAGCAGTTTACAATTATCTAGTAATCATCTGGCTCTGTGTACCTAGAGAAGTCCTCAGTTCTCAAACAGTCATTTTGAAAGGTTCAAAAGAACATTAGAACCAGTTAGGAAAAGTATCTTTGCCCCTTCATGAACAACCCTACAGATATGAACGGGCCCCTTAGGGAAGTTTCTAGAATGTGTTGGGAACTGCTGACTGGAAAGGGCTTTCAAAGAACTAGAAAACAAAACAAAATGTCAACAACCCCAAAATGTTTGAAGAAATGAATAGAATTATTACAGTTCTATTCATATAACAAGAAGCACAGACCTCAGGCAATTTCAGGACCGGTCAATTTTTTTTTTTGGCTTAACAGTACCATCAAAGAGCAAGTTCTGTCCTGGACTACCCCCACCCCCATCTTCAGTTCATTAGCCTGTATTCCTCATAGTCATCAAACAGCTGCACTATCTCCAGGCATCACATCCTCAACACAGCAGCTTCCAGAGACAGAAAAGATACTGGTATTTTCCTTGTATCTTAAGGTATCTTAAGATTAAAAAAAAAAAAAAGCCTCATGATGGTGTTACGATTGAATGAGTAAAGCCCCCTCAGGTTCCTATAGCTGAATGCTTGGTCTGCAATTGGTGGAACTATTTGGAAAGGATTAGAAGGTGTGATCTTGTTGGAAGAGGTGTCTCTGTGGGGGTGAGTTTTGATGTTTCAAAGCTCAAGTCATTGTCATTCCCACTTAATATGATCTCTCCCTCTCTCTGTCTCTCTCTCCTTGAGGTTGATAGCCCTCCCAGTATCTGAATTAGCTCTTTGAGCTTCCTGAGCTAGGAGAATGTAGCAAGCTCTCCAGCAAGCTGACTTCACAGACGGGGTCCCGACCACAAGACAACTTCCTGCTATACTGAGCTGTATCCCTTTAGACTGTGAGCCAGAGCAAACCTCTCTTCCTGAAGTTGTTTCTCTCCGACGTTTTGTCATAGCGATAAGGAAAGTAAGTGACACGTGTCCCTTTGTGGAATAATCCATGAAGCAAATGGCTGTTAGTGCCCCATTGAACAAAAGTTTAGTCAGCCATCTTTCCCCTGAACCAATTACTAACAAAATAAGTACTATTTTGAAAAACTAAGATTGTTGATTAGGTTGGGGCAATCCACCCCTAAAATATAGACTGGTGTCTGAATAGCACTCAAATTCTACTAGCAAGAAGATAGTAGAGGAGGCTTTATGCCCAAAGAATGCCCAAAGAACGCCCAATGTGTGTGTATGTGTATGTGTACTTGGCACAGGGGATTGAGCTTACAGCCCTACACATCCCAGCTAAGAACGATACCACCAAGCTACATTCCCAGCCCTCAATAAAGAGTTCTTGATTCCTCTCTATTTTGTTCTGCTTAAACCCCAGGACATTTGATTCACTGACTCCTACTGAGATAAACATCATTAAGCCACACGTACCAAAAACCCAGTTTCAATACATAAAACTGCTCAAGAGAGACAATATTCAGCAAAGAGTTTCTTGGAAGAGCTGCAGAATTGGCCCATAGCTTCAGGATGAAGTGACTTGCTTTTTACTAATTCAGTCAAATCATCTGTGTCCTACATCGAAATGCCACAGCAGCCTTAAACCAAAACATAAACCAAACTCCACTCACCTTCTCAGCGCCAGGCCAGAGAGAAGACCTGTATGATATGTGAAGCAAACGTATGCGTCTTTACCTATACGTCTGGCTCTCTATCTGTCACCTTTTATAACTGTCCACATTCTACGGGAGCTGTGATGTTCTCTGTGACATTTCCATTAGAGGAGCACAGGACTCCCTCCCACAGGATGGCTCTTGTCACATTGCCAGCTCTGCTCTGCCACACGTTTCATCCTCCAGTTTGACAAGCAGGCTCTCTCTAATGCAAGGAGCAGACAAATCAGCCATGGCTAACACACGAGGAAAGGGGATGTCTTTGGGGACCGTGGAATCAAGGTATGTTCTGCAGTTCTGGGGAGGAGAACTCATGGAGGCTGGTGGGAATAATGAATTTTGTGTGATGACACCCCTGCTGTCAGGGTTCATGAATCCGGTAAGAAAGTCTGATTGGCTGAGCTTAGATACAGGACTTTCTTGAAGCCACATGTGAGAGTGGATGGCTGTGGTGAACCAAAAATACAAGGAGGGCAGAGTTTTATTCTTTAATGGAAACTGAGGTTTCGCCATCAGAAAGGGGAAGTTGTTAGGGAGGCAGATACCCCACACCCACACACACACCCACACCCACACCCACACACCCACACCCACACCCACACCCCTATGTCCCCACCTTCACCCCTGGGAGCAAGAGCTACCAGAACTGGATGCCATTGCATAATCAACATATTTAGCAAAGACTGTAAGAATGTAACAAAGAAACAGGTTTTTTTTTTTTTTCTCTCATGTCTTTCTAAACTTGCTTGATGGAGTTGGCATGGTTGTAGGTACACACCCAGGAGGCTGAAGCAGGAGGATTATGAGAAGGGCTAGCTTAGACCACATAGCCAGACCTGGTCTCAAAAAACAAAATCAGTGGGGCTGGAGAGATGGTTCAGTGATTAAGAGCACTGGCTGCTCTTCCAGAGGACCTGGGTTCAATTCCCAGCACCCACATGACAGCTCACAACTGTCTGCAATTCCAGCTCTAGAATCTGACACCCTCACACAGATAGACATGCGGACAAAACACCAATGCACATAAAAGAAAAATAAACAAAACTATATATAAAAAAAAAAAAACAAAATCAGTAATAAACAAATGAATTGGAACACCTTTCTGTTGGAGGAAATCTGCACCCTGTTTTAGAATGTTAAACTCTACTCAATTCTCTATAACAAAACATCCTGTAATTACCCTAAGGTGCAAACTCAGTCCTAAATTCAATCATAGAATTACAGCAGTTAATCCTGTTAGCACTTTGTTCTCCATTCAAAAATGATTCCATTTCCCAAGTGGGATGAGAGGCAGCAAGCTGTCTGCTTTAACTCCCTTCTCTCTCCTGCTCACTAGCGAAGAAAGGATGGAAGGGAGGAGTTTATGGTGTTTGCTTGACTGGTGCTGTCATAATATGGCCTTGAATTCTCACTACACAAAGGATGCTCAAATCTGGCTGTCTTATGGATACTTTTGTGTACTTGGAACCATCTCATTTTTCACTAACGCGTAATAATTGTACATGTTTATGAGGCAAAGAGTGTGTGCCACAAACACACTATTTAGTGCATAATGATCCAATCAGAGTAATTGCCAGAGCCATCTCCTCAAACATTTCTCCTTTCTTTTTGGGAATACTCAGATTCCCCTCTTCTGCTATTTTGTAGCTCCTTGGCTACTTTGATGGCATTGATATTAATTTACACATAGTCTCAACTGTCATACAGTGGGTTCTCAGTATTTGTTAAGACACTGTAGCCTTGCCGTTTGGCTGTCAGCTCATTTCAACTCATGGCTCATTAGAATTTATTTGTTTACTCTACTGAGACGGTTCTATTTAGTCTCCAACTGTCATCCTTCTGCTCCAGTTTCCCAAGTACTGGGATTACAGGTATGCACTTCCACAGTGAGCTCTCCCGGCTATTGGACACAGACAATAATGGTTAATCTGCTCTACTGTGATAAAGAATATTAGAACATGCTTCATTTATTTACCTGTAACCAAGTGCCCCAAAAGCAACTTACTCCATCCTTCCTTCCCTTTACCTTTCCCACACTACCCATTCCCTACATCTATGCTATCAACTGTTTTAGCCTTTGCATATGAGTGAGATCTCATGGTATCAATGTCTGGGGCTGGCTTCTTTCACTTAACATGATGCTCTCTAGGCTCATCCACGTGGTTGCAACTGACAGGCTTTTACTCTTCTTCTTTTGCTCTTTATATATATCACACTTTCTTTATCCATCCATTAGTTGATGGTCACTTAGATTGCTTCCACGTATTGGCTGTTGGGGTAGTGCCGCAGTGAGCATGGAAGTGAGGACATCTTTTGACACAGCAACTTCACTTCCTTGGGATGTACTTCTGCAAGTGTGACAGATGCAAGGTGTGTTGTTATTTTTTGAGGAATGTCCATACTGCTTTCTGTAGTGGCTTTGCTAATTCTGCTGGCGTGTTTGAGTCCTCGCTCTGCATCTTTGCTGGCAGTTTTCCTTTTTTTTTCCGCCTTCATGATGACTGTCATTCTTACTGGGGTGACATGATGTCTTACCACAGTTTTGCTTTGCCTTTCACGGATGGTTAGTGAAGTTTAGCATTTTCCACCTACCTGTTGGCCATTTATGTGTTTTCTTTTGATGATACCTATTCAGATCATTTGCCCATTGTTCAGTTGGATTGTTTGCTTTTTAACTGTTGAGATGTTTGAGTGGCTAATATATTCTGGATATTAATTCCTTGCTGAATGAATAGTTTGCAAATATTTTCTCCTATTCTGTGGGCCATCTCTTTGCTCTGTTGATTATATGCTTTGCTGTGAAGAAGCTTTATAATTTGATGGAAGCCCATTTGTGTTTTTTGGCTTTTGTTGCCTGTGCTCATAAACAACAACAATAAAATTTCTCCCATTCCAACATTTCACATATGCTGAACAGACAAAGCAAGAGTCAAGACTCAAATGTAACTCTGCCTGAGGCCCAGGAGAAGTGTATCTGATAGAGAAATTCAAAGTTACATCCCCATATGGCAAACAAAGGCTCCCAGTTTTCTTTCCCTAGGTTCTCGGTGTCAGGTTAAATGGCTTGCCCAACATCATACAGCTGAGCTGAGGTGGAAGAGAAAAGAGAAAATAAAGGTTTAGGGTATGGAAGTCAGCCAACCCCAAGTGTGTGCTGCATGACTCTCTTCTCTTCACGTTCTTCATTGCTGCCCCAGGTGATGCCTCTTTTAGGGGCCTCCTGAAGCTGGGTGCTCTTAGAAGGATCCTCTCTGGTTAACTGAAGCGTTACTATAGCAACAGTAACACCAAAAACCAGAATAGCAGGTAGAGATTTCACACCCACAGACTCAGGTGTACAAACATGCAACTCCATTTTCTTAGAACTCAAGTTAATTCCTGACCTCAAGCCTTTGTTCTGCTTAATGCAAGAAATGTTATTCCGGGCACTCTCAGGCACATTCAACACAATCCAGTCTTTCTCAGCCAGTTTTGATTTAAAAGTTACTGGCTCAGGATGATTTCACCTTCCCCGGAAGTGGGGAGTAGGGTCGTGAAATAAGGGTAGTAACAGGCTGAAGTCCTTTGGGTCTTAGAGGTTCGCTAAGCTGACGTATGGGATACCCTTAAATGGAGAAGGCACTGTCCTGGTGCTGGGTTGTGGTCATAGCCCAACAAGACTCCCTGTGGGGACAGTCCTCAGCACATTTCTCTTGGCTTGATCCTCTCATCCTTCCTCTGGCTTTCTTGGTCAATTCACAAGCACAAGGCACACCTCCCATGTCACTCCCAGAGTGGAGAAAACCCAGAGTTGTTTCCTGTCCCCTTGCCTTTAGGACAACATAAGCTGGGAGAGAGGAAAACCAAAAGTCAAGATCTGAAACACTGGGCCAGCAAGGTGGCTCAGTGTGTAAAGGTGCCTGCCACCAAGCCTGGAGACCTGAGTTCGATTCCCGTGTTCCACAAGGCAGAAGGAAAGAACCAGTTCCAGTAAGCTGTCCTGTGGCCTCCACAAGTGTGGTAAGACATAAAAATAGATAAACAACGGTAATCAATCTGGTTGAAAGATCTCAAGGGTTGCTTGCTTTGTGTGAGCCACTTCACTCGATTCAGCAATACCTAGGGGATTGATGAAGCACACTTCTGGGGGTGGCTGGGACAGCATTTCTTGTAGACAGATGACACAGATGTCTACAGAGCAGGAGCTGACAGGTAAAAGCCTGATCAAAATGTAGAGGGCACCATGAAAAGCAGCAGAAAGCAGTCTGGTGACACGCAGGCTCACTCTCTGTCTCTCTGCCTCCTGCCCACCACAAGGGAGCAGCTTATAACTCTCCCGTGGCTCTTGCTTCCAATGCTCCTCACAGGCCGGTAGCAATGAAGCCAGCCAGCTGATCACAGGCTACAACTATAAATCCAAAGGAATCTTTTTTCCTTTTCAGTTTGCTTCACTCCACTCCAGTATTTGTCACAGCAGTGGAAAGCTAACACATAGATCGTATGTGTGTACCTTGTTTTCCCCAAGGTAATGTTGTTTCTCATTTCCAAGTTTAACTCTACCATGTCCACCAGGTCTTTGATCTTCCCACCAGGTCTCTGCTTTATTGGACTCATCAAAGAGACACGGAGCACTTTCTGCTCACCTTAGAACTTCACAAATATACAATTTTGGGCACTGTCATAAATGGGCCAAGCTGAGACAAGGCCATCGCTGCCAACCATCTTTGCTCCCTCAGCCATGGCCTACTAGAACCAGGGCCTGTGACTCTTCTCACAGACCATCTCAGCCTCTGCCCAGCATCATCCTTCATCCTCTTCCATTCCTGCATCCCATTAACCCCACCAAGTAGCTGGTACCTTTGTCTTATTTTACTTATGTACATAGATGTCTGTTTTAAGACCTGTTTGACTTGCCTTGAATAGTTTTTTTGGAAATAGTGAGGACTAAAGCAAAACCGTAAGAAGAGCACTATTATGGTCTTTTCTGGTTCCAGCGACTAGAACTACCACATTATGCAAGTGGTGAATGATCCTCCGTCTCCAGATTGCTTTCATTGTTTGAAGTCTCTGACATCCGTCTACCTCTCTTAGTCAGTTATCCTAGTTAGGCAACAGGAAGAAAAAGAATCAGACTGTTGTGTTGTCTATGGCATCCCAGGCTCTGTGTTGAAGACGTATATCATCTCATTGGGACATCCCAGATGTATAGGGTCCTAGATGGAAGCCCAGCCATATTTACCCTAAGACTGCGGAATAACGGTCAACAAGGATGTAGGAATTGGCTTCAGCCTCCTGTTGGGAGTTGGGGGGGGTTGCTTTTCTGTAATTGGGGTGGGAATCCACACAGAAAAGAGGAGTTTTCCACTAACTCATTCGACACATATTGATTGAGCTTTTACTGTGCATGAAACGCTGCGCTACGCACCGGGGTACCGCTGCCGCCAGGACTCGGCTGAAGTATTTGCTAGAGCTTGTAAGCATTACGAGGAGGATTTGGGGGCAAAGCTTCGAGTCCTACCAGCTAAGAAAATAAAGCGCAAGAAATCAGCTTTGTGATTTTTTTTTTTAAAGTTTCTCCTTTTACTCCCAAGCTAAGGGGGCCTGGTCATGTTGGACCCAGGGGAGGTAAGACATTGCCTCAAGTTTACTGATGCAGTAACGAGTTATTCTCCAACGACCTCTCAGTCTCCCACCCTGTCCCTGTCCACTACATGGAATCAAAGAGTCTTGGGGTTCTCATGCATTTATCACTTTGAGCTCTGTTCTTGTATCTTTGTTTTTGTTTTTGTTTTTGAGACAGCGTTTCTCTGAGAAATAGCCCTGGCTGTCCTGGACTCACTTTTGTAGACAGGGCTGGCCTTGAACTCAGAGATCCACCTGCCTCTGCCTCTCGAGTACTAGGATTAAAGGCATGTGCCACCCAGCTGGGTGTTTTTGTGTCTTTTCAAAGGGGTTGGGCTAAAGGGGTTAAACCCCCTATGGTTCTTGGATTATCTGCAAGTCTCCCACTATTGACTCTGAATAAAAATAAAATCTAACTCTAGTTACACATATAAGTTTCCTTTCTGGACAACGGGCTCTAGGCAAACCAGTTTCCTCCTCACTACCCTTGAAAGCAGCAGACCTTCTTCATTTCCCACCCTTTCACAGGCCCTCCCAAGGGAAACCAAGAACACTCAGCTGAGCATCACTCGCTCCAGTGCTCTCTCCGCTGCTGAGGAGATGTGCCCACTGCTGCCTTCCCCACCGCCGACCTTCAAAGTGGACGTCTGTCTGCCTCCCTGGGTAGCCGTTTCCAACTCTGACATTCATCTTTCCAGACCCCGCGTGAATCCATTTATATTTCCCTCAGGTCCTACATCTTGAAGTAATGTGCTCCAAGAGTTTATTACCCATTTCTTTTATTTGTTCTAGCTGTTCCTTGATCATCTTCCCCTCCAGCGAGTACTTGGCTGGCCTGAGTCCGTGTTCACCTTCTCTCTGTTATTGATAGCCTGGCTGGGTCCCACCCTGCCCTTGCCTGGTCTCGGAAGTATTCATAACCTTTGCGGCTTGTGGCCCTCAGCCACTCTAGCTGGTTCTTTCTCTTCCTTCTCCAGGGTCAGGGATAGGCATGGGTATGGCCATTTTGGGTGGTTCTTACCCCTTGCTGACAACTGACATGTTTTCTGAGCATTTGAAGTTGTGTTTCAAACTCATGTCCTGGGAGCTGGAAATAATTCCAAACACTGGTTCCTGGATCTTGATAGAGGCACCAGTCAGGGTTTGGATTTGTTTATTCTTTTCTTTCTTTCTTTCTTTCTTTCTTTCTTTCTTTCTTTCTTTCTTTCTTTCTTTCTTTCTTTCTTTCTGTTTTTCAAGACAGGATTTTTCTGTGCAGCCTTGGCTGTTCTGGACTCAATTTGTAGACCAGGCTGGCCTCAAACTCACAGATCTCCCCGCCTCTGTCTCTCGGAGTAATGGGATTACAGGCGTGTGCCTCCGTGCCCAGCTGGATTTGTTTATTCTTAAGCATACTTTAAGCCACTTTAAGCTTAGTGGCCCCTTTCAGCCAATGTATACAAACTCAGTTGATAGCAATAAAAACTAACATTTAGTACAATTTTTGAAGCATCCCAGGTTCAGCTTGTGTTGTCTATCTCAATCCTTCCTACAACTTAATGGCTTATTAGTGCCAAATTTTGAAAATGAGGAAATTGGGGAACGAAGGGATTAAGTAGTTTGATCAGCACACAGCTGGCAAATGGCAGTGCCTGGAGGGAAAGCCAGGGAGACTGATATTTTCAGCCTTGATGCTCTGAGCCCTCACTCCTGGCCCTAGGTGAGAGTCACCTGGGAGCTTTGGAAAAGGCAAGACATTTCTCATCCACACTTGTGTAAAGGGTGAGCTCTTGCCTCTGAACATCGAATCTCTGCACCTGGAGATACTGAGGTGGGAGATACTGGAATTGGAGGCTCACCTGGACAACATAGTGAAATCTTGCCTTAAAAAGAAAGAAGGAAAGAAAGAAAGAAAGAAAGAAAGAAAGAAAGAAAGAAAGAAAGAA
>NW_026596064.1:14706820-14723037 GCF_907164565.1 Psammomys obesus
AAGAAAGAAAGAAAGAAAGAAAGAAAGAAAGAAAGAAAGAAAGAAAGGAAGGAAGGAAAGACCTGAAGTGAAAGTTTCTGGTTTTCTTTGGAAACTCCGTTGTGTCATATGAATATGGTTTTTTGTTTGTTTGTTTGTTTGTTTGTCCCAAGTGTGGGATGTGGGAATGTTTTTTTTTTCCCCTTCCGAAAACAGCCCCTGTGGAAAACAGCCCCTGTGAGAGGGCATGTGCTGCTGTCAGCTGAAAGCTGCCTCCCGCTAAGGGCGTGGCATTTGTGAGCTATGAAACATCCTCTTCTGTACTCTGAGAAGGACAAATAGAAGCCCACAGACACTGAGACAATGCTTGCTGCATCTCTACGCTTTTGTGCTGCTAAGGTTCACATCCTTCGCTGGTTTTTGCAGAGAGAAACGATCCAGAGAACTACTCAGGCTGCTTTGGCGGTTTGGTGTACTCTTGCCATTTGGGCAGAGTCTAGCTGCTTCTATTGAGTCTTTCACTGCTGCTGGTGTGTGTTGCTGCTGCTACTTTGCTATTTGACTAGACTACTGGTATCCTGAAGACTGAGTTTGGTAATCCCCAAAGTATCCATTGACCCTTATCCAAAAGAAGTAGATAAAAGAGATCTACAGGCCCTTTCCCTATTAATCTTCTACTTAAGGTCTCCTCATAGCACACCTTCTAAAGAAGATCAAACTTTCATTGCTCTCTATTTCCTGTCACTAAGCTATTCTTTTTTTTTTTTTTTAACAAATTTTTCAATTTACATGGATGTTTTGCCTCCATGTATGTCTGTGTGAGGGTGTCAGATCCCCTGGAACTGGAATTACAGACAGTTGTGAGCTGCTATGTGGGTGCTGGCATTTGAGCCTGGGTCCTTCAGAATTGCAGCCAGAGCTCTTAACCGCCAAGCCATCTCTCCAGGCACCCACTAAACTATTCTTGATAAAAGAGACCCCATTCTTTCTTCCACATGTTTATTTAAATATTTAAATTGCCTTCTCCTAGAAAGCTTTATCAAAGGCCTAATGGACAGGTCTGAGTTGATTAGGGTGACTGTCTTTTTTTTTTCTCAAGGAACTTCAATGTCTTCTCTCTCCTGCACCTTTTGGTGGGTGAAGGTGATTGCACACTCCTTCTATTGGGATCCCTGAGGTCTCCCTCTCCAATGAACTTGTCCACATTTCTTGCCTGGGACAGCTACTCTGGCATTCACCTATTGTTTATTCCGTGGATGCACCTCACAGCCTCTCTGAGATGATCATCACATATGCACTGCTATCCTCTACCCGGGTCCCTTCCAGCCAAGAGCTGAGCAAATAAGAGGGTGGTGAAGATTCTTATTTAATTGAAAGGAAGAAGCCTGCCTCCACTCTACCCTGCCCAAGTCAGGGCTTCCCGCTGATATCTGAGACAAATGCTGCTTGTGTCATAACCAAGATGCATCATCTTTTATGCTCCACCCCCATTCACTCCCCAGACTTGGGGCAGAGCTGGCAACAAGCAAGCTGGTGGAGGGCCACAGCTTTCCCGACTCAATCAGCCTTTGCTTATTTTTCTCTTGGCTCCCACACTCCTCCTTTCTAGGTACCATATTGAATCTCTTGCTCTTTTCTCTATCTTCTTTTGGTCCTATATGTCCTCTGCAAGGTTCTGGACAGTCACCGGGGCTGTCACACTAGCTTTATAACTGTTCCACTTCCTCTAGTCTGCCCAGTGTCTCACAAGATCAGCCTCTGCGTTGAACCTCAGAGGATTCTTTTGGCTGTTGGAAAAGCCCAACTCCTCTCCACAGCATTCAAGGCTTCTGTCATCCCAGCCAGGCATGATCTAGCAACATCCTTTCTCATCCTCCCATGTACCCAGTCAGTAATACTGCCATGAAAGCTTCGTCTCTGTAGGCTGGGAACTAGGTCCTGGTGTTATCATGTATGAGTTGCCTTGTCCAGCTAAGGAGTTTTGCCTGATTATTGTCTCCCTGGCATGAGAATTTCAGGCCGGGGACACCAGAGAAAATCATTTGGTTCTGAAGATGGAGCTTCTCTGGACCTCTTAACCACTTGGGGGATGGGGTCCATCCATCCTGGCAGGAGGCTCTTTCTGGTTCTGTTTGTGACCTCTAAGCACAGGTGCACAACCTTTCTTTCTCTTTCTTTCTTCCTTTCTTTCTTCCTTTCTTTCTTTCTTTCTTTCTTTCTTTCTTTCTTTCTCTCTCTTTCTTTCTCTTCTCTCTCTCTCTCTCTCTCTCTCTCTCTCTCTCTCCCCTTCTTTTTTTGTGTTTTTCAAGACAAGGTTTCCCTGTGTAGCTTTGGCTGTCCTGGACTCACTTTGTAGACCAGGCTGGCCTTGGACTCCCCAAGTGCTGGGATTACAGGCATGAGCCACTGTACCTGCCTTGCACAACCTTTCTTGATGACCATCTGGGATCCTTTTAGTGAGATGAGCCTATCTGGGTGACCTCTAACAACACTCATCCTGTCCTAACCCTGTCCTGCAACAGCTGTCCTGTCTAATGCTGTCCAGCAACACCTGTCCAGTCTAATCCTGTCCAGTAATACCTGTCCTATCCTAACCCTGTTCTGAAACACTTGTCCTGCCCTAACCCTATTCAGCAACACCCGTCCTGTCCTAATCCTGTCCAGGACCCCTGACCAGGATTCTTCAACCTGGCAAATCATCACAGATACTGGTCTCACTGAAAGTGTTCTCTGGACCCAAACATCCTGTGAGGGACCCTGTCTCCTGCCCTGCAACTGAGTGCTTCCTCTGTTCCTTTATCCTGAGTACCAGGAAGTCTGGCACCGCCCCTAAGTCAGCCATGCTTTTAGCTTGTCTTCTGTTCTTCACTCTTCTTTCTTGATCCTTGTTACCTTCAGCCCAGATCCACAGATCCACTGTGTCAGGACAGTGGGAAAGAGGAAGGGAAAAAGATGTCTGAAAATGTCCTGGTGTCAGCCCAAGGACAAATCTGCAATCAACGCTCTCTACATTTATACATTTATATGTACATTGTCTATTGCAACCCACTAAAGTACCAACATATCTATATGTGTTGAATGAATCAACTAATGAGAATGATCTGACATAAGAACATCTGAATTCACATCTCAGCTCTGAGAGAAGCAGTTGCATCCCTGGGCCTCAGTTTCCCTACTTGCAAAGGGGGGACAGTTAATATTTCGTGCATGAACAAAGTCGTTATCACACGCTGCATTTGCCAAGTATGTTTCTGTGGGTTGGGGTGGCAGCATTGATCAGGCAGATTCCGCTTTCACAGCACGTAGATTCAGGCAAAATGTCAGGTGGAGATAGTCAATGGCAGAAACTGAAGTGAGGAAATGACCCATGTGGACATTTGGCAGAACTCTCCAGATGGAAAACATGAAACACAAAGGCTCCTTGGCAAGAGCCTTGGGTCTTTGAGAAACAGCCGGGAGGGTGGTGTGGCTGAAGAGGTAGGGGACACGGGGAGTACATGGGGTTAGAAGGGGCCTCACACACCTGGGTCTGGTAAAAACAGGGCATTTTCTTTAGAAAGACAGGGGTCCGAAGGGGGGTTTTCAGCAACGCAATGACGGGATCTGACTTAGGGAGGCTTCTGTATGGAAAGCAGCCCAAGGCCCAAAGACGAAAACAGGCAGAGCAAATATTCAGGGACAGGAGGATGGCGGGGAACTGGGGAGCTTGTAGGGGAGGTGGAAGAGTGGCCAGAGCCTGAAACGAAGACACAGCAGGGTGTACTGCTGGTTGCCATGATGGGCGTGGAGTGGCTTTGAGGCATCATAAAAATGGGGGTTTGTTGGTTGGCTCTTTCCTTGTGGTGGGATGGACCCCACACTCTGCACATGCTGTCCAAGTGCTCTACCACTGAGCTGCGTCCTCCGCCCTGGGAAGATGGGGCTTGTATTTCCTACCAGTGGGCTCTTAAGGGAGGCACTCAGCTGATCCCAGGGGTCACTCGGGACGTGTGGAGAACTCATGGGGCATTCCTGAGGTACAGTGGTTCTCCGCCGTCCTAATGCTGCAACCCTTCAGTGCAGTTCCCGGGGTCTCGGTGACACACCCCCCCCCAAACCATAAAACTATCCTCGTTGCTACTTCATAACTGTAATTTTGCTACTGTTATGCAGGCTGATGTGGGAGCCCCCCAAAGGGGTCTTGACCCACAAGATGAGAACTGCTGCATTAACCCAGCAGCTAGTTACCTACATCTGGTCTCCAGAGTGAGGTCAGAGCCGCAGACACAGCTTGCGAGTCAGCAGCAGAGAGATGGGTGTTTGTAGACGGGTGATGAGAAAGATCAGGCTCCAGTGCGCCTCCCTCCTCTAGATGTATGTGAGGGTCAAAGAAATAGCAGGTGGAAGATGCCTTTGTAAACTGTCAAGGGCTGTGCACACTGTATGACCGTGGCCACGAGCATCGCATAGAGCAAGACTGAAAGAAGTATGGGCAAATGAAGGGAGCACCGCAGAATTCCGTGGGCCCAAGAAACCAGTTATCAACCCTTTCAATTTACCCACAAGGCACCAGGGTCCAGGAAGACGTAGAAGGCTTGCTCAAGGTCATTCAGCTCCTTGGGGCACACTGCCATCCTGGAGCCCAGGAGCTCAAACTGCTGGTGTGATGCTGTTTCCACCACATAACACACCTGCTCACGTTTACGGCTTCGGCTCTTTCGGAATCTGTTAGCCAGGGCCAAGTCATTCTTCAAACACAAATCTAATTATATCGCCTTGTGCTTTTACACATGCTATTTCCTCTGCCTGGAATACTCTGCTTCCTCCCACTTCTCTGTCTGGCAAATTCCTGCCCCATCTTCCATTCCCTGTTAGAATGGCCCTTTTCAGGGAAGATGTCCTTAGCTTGCCTGGTAGAGCCAGGCATTGTCTCGTGGTTTCTCTTGCACTTACTAGGATTTAACCCCCCCCCCATCTCTGCTTGCCTGTGAGGATCTTCCTATGACCTCTCCACCTCCCATGGTAAGCAACACTTAAATTTATGGGGAAGGAAGGAAGGAAGGAAGATCCCACAAGGTAGTTGAGGACAATGACAGAGCTGTCATTTAGTGACACTTCAGTTCCTCTGACCTGAGTGTGTTTTGGTTCACAAAGTGACTTCTGAGATAGGAATTTGCTTTTTCTTTTTTTTTTTTCCTTTGTCATCCCACAGAGCAAGGAGCAGGCAATTCTGGGACCACGAAACAATTTGGATGTTATAAGTGATTGCTGCTTTTTTTTGTTTTCAATTTTCTTTCTCCTATCAGTATATGGCCGGCTGTTGTTTGCCTTTTCCTGTAAGACAAGATTTGTGCTTGTGTTGAGGCTATGCATAGGCATTCAAACACACACACACACACACACACACACACACACTAGCAGGCAGGCAGGCACACATAGTATGTGTCTCCTGGGAAAGGCCATTCTATATTGTTTTTCAGTGTGAGTTCCATCACCCAGGAGGGAGAGAAGGGAGAGCCTTGTCCACTCAGCTTTACCACCCTTGAACTTAAAAATATGTACTTCTTAATCTCTTGGAACTAGTAGCTCTAGATAACTCTGGACTGTCTCCATCAAGAGTGAATGCTAAGAACTCCGGTCACCTACTGTATTCATTGCTCTTTGCCTTGTTTGTTTGGGATAATTCAGTATTAATTACTGTATTTACATTCGGCTTAATTAACAGTGTTCGGGTAGGTGGAGGATGGCTCCTACCAGATGCAATTATCGAAGAGGTTATTGCAAAGGTCTAAGAAAAGTGGCAGAGGCTGCTGCTGACGGAACCAGCGCTTTCCGTTCTGTTCCAAGGAAATAATTCTAAGATCCTCTCCAGGCTGGGTTTGCCAAACACCAAGGGATGCCTGGAGCAGGTGGTGAGGCAGGCTCATGAAGGGACTGTCCCTTCCTTAGTGTCCAGCCTCTGGAGCTCTCTAGTATGGAGAGCCCTTGAATAATCACTGGTAATCAACACAACACAGTAGGATGCAATTAGGATTAATTAGCTCAGTGTTGTGAGCAGGCTTGCTCCTCAGCCTGTGTCTCTGAGTGTCTCTCCTTATCGGCTCCTCCCAGAAGATGACAGTTTCCTTTCCTGCCCTCCCCATCCCACAAGGGTGTCATCTCTTTTCTTCCCGTACCCCATCCCTAGCTCATTCTTAAGATGGAGAGGAAAAGCCAGGAAGGAATGTGGGATGATGGTGGGAAGAGAAGACAGGAAAACAGTCCAAATAATGGAAAGGGAGAAGGCTGGTGGGAAGATGTGTGAGGGATGGAGGCTTTGAAAGCTTTTCAAGAGAAAGTGGTGGCACATAGAACCGTCCAGAAGGTGTTGTTTACCGCCCTGGCAAGACAAACGGCCTCTCCTCAATCCACGCGGTTTATGGAACGTCATCATGTTTTTGTTTTCATCAAAAGATATTTCTAGAGGTTGGAGAGATGGCTCAGCAGTTCAGAGCCCTCACTGTTCTTGCAGAGAACCCAAGCGTGGTTCCCACCACACATACCAGGTGGCTCACAGCTGTCTCTAACTCCAGACCCAGGGGATCCAACAGCCTCTTGTTTCCATGAGCACCTGAATACACATGGCATACACACACAGACACACAAACATACCTATAAAATGGAAATAAATCTTAAGAAAAAAGAGAGAGATGTTTTATATTCCCTGTACTTGTATCTTTCAAAACAATGCTCTAGAGCCTGGGAGTGTGAGGAAGGATTGGGGCAGCGGTTACAGCACGGTCGAGGTCCCAAGGTTCTGAAAAGTGGCTTCCAACTCTGCAGACCTCTTTGTCTTTGTGAGGTTCGGCCTGTGTCTCATGCGTGGCTTCTTGGGAGCTGACCTCTGTATTAGATGTGTCCCTGCCCAGACGAAGCTTTCTCGCCCTCCCCTTCTTTGCGTCTCTCTTTGGGCCCAGAATAGGCTTTATCTGTGTGAGTTCCTCTCTATTCAGCACACTGAGCTTCAGCATTTCTGTTGCCCTAGAAAGTCTCTATCTCTGGGATCTGGCACCGCGTCGCTTTTCACAGCACCTTTCTTAGAGGACACCCTTTCAGTTCCGCCATCCTGGGTTTGCTGCGAGAGAGTGCGTCCTCCTTTCTTCTGCTTTATCCAGGGGTTTCCTTTGCCCAGCCGTGTGTGACACGAAGTGCTTTACCTGGAGTTCTGTTCTCCGGGGCAGTCCAGAAAGTCCACTAGTGTTTTTATTCCCCCAAATTATTATTTCGCGGTTCTCTCTGATTCTCTCTCTCAGAAGCACACTTCTCTTGTTTTGATTTTTCGGGTCCTTTGTCTTTCCCACTCACTTCCTTAGGTCACCTTATTTTCCAATTAAAGTACCCCTTTTGTTCAGCAGAGGGCTCCCTTTCCATCCGTGCTCGCAGCCCTGGGAGTTCGGATTTGAAGCTTGCTCTCCGCGACTTTTTCCTGCCGACTTCCAGCCACCCAGAAACACTAGATCACTTAAACTTGGAAACAATCCCGCCCCGCTTGGCGTGGCTGCGCTAAGGGTTTTCTCTGCTGCGGAGATACTCCGCCCCTCCCGGATCGCGCAGCCTTTGGACACCCTCCCGATGCTCGTGAGGCCAGCTCCTATCCCCGGGTCCCCTGCTGGTTCTTCCTTCAAGGTTCGGTTGGGTGCCCGTCACCAACACCAGTTTCCAGCCGAGGAAACTGAGGCTTGGAGAGGCTCTCCCAAGGTCGTGTAGCTTGTGAGGGTAACTATCAGCCCAGCATCGCCCTGTTACTGGAATTTATCACAGCTCTCCCTGGTTTGGTACGTGGTTCTTTCCTCGTTCAAATTTCAAATCCACAGGCATGAAAAGGTTTCTTCCTAGCTGAAAGGACTGGGGCATCGGGGAGCCCTGTGCGTTTGTGTGCGTGTGCATGCGTGTGTGTGTGTGTGTGTGTGTGTGTGTGTGTGTAGGAGAGTTTTCTCAGGCTCCAAGTTGGGGTTGGTTGGAGATGGGGGTGGCACAACCTGGCAAAAGATGGCAAGGGCTCGGAGACCTGGGACAGAGGCAGCTTCTGTCCACCTGTCCCGGGTGGCACGGAGGCCAGGGGCTAGAGTCGTGCCAGAAGGCGGGTTGGAGATGCAGGGCGCCCCCTCGCGCTCTCCCGCGCTCCTCCGGGCTGGCGGGTGAAGCGCCAGCAGCCGCAGGTCCTCTCCATCCAGCCCCCTCCTCTCTCTCTCTCTCTCTCTCTCTCTCTCTCTCTCTCTCTCTCTCTCCCTCCCTCCCTCCTCCCTCCCTCCTCTGGCTCCCAACTCCTCCCCCACCGCCTCCCCCCCTCCCCTCCTGCTCCCTCGCTCTCCTCCTCCTCTCTCCGGCGCGCGCGGGGTCTGGAGCTAGTTGGAGCGCGGGGGCTGGTGCCGGAGCCCAGTTCCGCTGAGCCCGGCGGGTCCGCCGCGCAGCCAGCGGTTGTCGGAGCAGCCGGGAGCGCGGGGTCGGGGGCTGCGATCGGACACCGGGCTCCCAGCCGGCATCCTTTCCCCTTTCGGCCGTCCCATCCCTAGACGGGCCGCCGGTGCGCGGCTCGGTCGCCCGCCGTGGTCTCTGCACCCGCCCCGGAGCCCAGGGCCGCAGGGAAGCCGGCACCTGCGTGCGCGGCCGGGAGGTGAGTTGGGGAGCTCCCGGCGCCTCTGCCCTTGCCGGCTGGGGCTGCGGAGTGCTTGCAAACTTCAGCAACTCGGGTGGGTAAGGGGGTGGCAGTTCGGGGGCGCTGCTAAGTTGGAGGTAGGTCGGGGAGGCTGCAGGGGGGCGGGAGAGCGGGTCCCCGGGCTCCGGCGCTGTCCGGGGAGGGTTCACCTCGGCTGGGACGTCTCCGGCGCCCGCTGTGATCCTGCCACCCGGCCGATCCGCCTGGTGGGATCCGCGCCACTGGGCTGAAGCCGCGGCTGAGCCCCGGAGCCCGGGCCTGGAAAAGGGGGGGACCGACGAGGCAGAGGCTGGGGGTGGGTGGGTGGGGGGAAGAACGGGACAGAGGCGCGGAGGCCGGGCCGAGATGGAGGCTCGGCAGAGGACGGGCGGGTGAACCCGGCGGAGGGGGAGAGCGCGGGCGGCGGGGCGCGTGGGAACGCGTGGCCGGCCCGGAGTGTGAAAAATCTCCCGCGCAGGGACGTCCCCACGCCGCCGCCACCATCCCGGTCCTCCCCGGATTCTTCCCGGATCCCAATCCCCCCCACCATCACCACCACCCTAGGATACCCCAGCTTATCTGGGCATCTTCGGAGCCCAGACTCTGTCCTCTGAGGCCCTGGATGGAGCAGCCCCGGGGCCCCTCGCTCCCGCCTCGGCCACCGAAGAGGGTGCGGCGGCGGGAACCCGGGACTCGAGGGGCGATTTCCTGGTTTATTTTTCTCATGGTAATTTGTCTTTGTGATTGGGGCTGCCCATTCACTTTCCGCTCACGTCGTGCGGGAGATCCAGCGCGGAGGGAGGGAGTGGGGGGCGCTTGGGCACGGCGAGAGATGCGGACGGGGGGAAAAGGGGATCCGGGGACCCGAGCCGGGCGGGAGCGGAGACAGAAGTAGCAGCTGGACCCGCGGAGAAGAGGCGAGGGTGGAAAGGATTGGCTAGACGGTGTGGGCTCCGTCTCCTGCCTCAAACTTTAAAGAACCAGGCGACCACCTGAAGCGCCGACCTCACCCCTCCTGGTCCCCTTACTCTGGCCTGGTTCTGAGTTGTCTCGCCCCGCTGCACCAGACGTGAGTGGGCCCTGAGTTTTGGATCCGGAGTGGTGGCCTCGGGAACCTTGCCCTCAGGCCTGCGGTCCTCTCCAGGCTTTCGGTGGTGGCAGAGGAAGAGAGCCCGCAGAGCGCATCTGGGCAGCCCACCTTCGTCTTGATCAACCAAGACTGGGGTTTTGGAAGTTTGCCCACGTCTAGAACCTACAAGATCCTGCCTTCACTGGCCCCAGATCCGATCTGTTTTCTCCACCCTATCAACCCTCCCATTGCCCACCCCATCGCGCACAGACTTGGACCTCATTCTGTGGTGTTCTTTCTGTTCTACTTCCTTCCCCACCCTCGCTCACCCCTATCTTTTAGCGCATCCCTTTCCAGTCTTCCTTACCCTCCTTGCCTTTTTATTTGGCATTTACAAGTGGCTTCTTGTCTTCCCGGAGCCCACGACCTTGAGAAAGGGACCTCACCAGTACGGGGGTGTTGGGGTGGGGGAGCAGAGTAGGAGGCTTGGAAAGAAAACATGCTATCTCAAATCTAGCTTCTTCCTAGCGCAGGGGCAAGAAGGATTAAAATGAGAGTGAAGGGGGGAGAGGCTCATTTCTGAGCATGGAGAACCTTCTGACCTTCTGGGCTTTAGGGAGGACATCCAGGAAGAAAGGCCACCTGAACTGTCACGAATCTGGAAAGGTATGTGTACTAGGTGTGTGTGTGTGTGTGTGTGTGTGTCCCTGTGTCCTTTTTGCTTATCACCAGCCGTCCCCATCACCAGTTTAGGAAGGCATGGCATCTCCTCTTCCATCTCTAGGTCCCCATCAATGTGTGCCACAAGCATTTCTAGAGCACCTAAGATGTGCAGCACTCAGGGCAGAATTCCTGCCCCGTGAGGCTCCGTGCACAGAGATGGAGTCAGGCTTCCTCCCTAGGACAAGCTCAGCTTGGTGACTCTGAGGGAACAGGACTGGGATCCCTCCTCACCAGCTGCCTGTTTACAAGGAGGCTCCTGTAGGGTAAGGGCCTGACAGGGCAAGTTCCCTAATTACAAAGGCCAGGCTAAAAAGGCCGAGAAACCTAGAAGCTGGCTGATTCCTCCCTCACATGGGGATTGGATGAATCCTGGCTCGGAAGCCCTTCCATCCATTGCTTCTTCTGCTTATGTGTTTAGGCTTAAAGGCGTTTTAAATTTTATTCTACTTTATTTGTGTGCATGTTTTGCCTTCATGCACATATGTGTGTCATGTGTATGTGCCTGCTGGATCTCCTGGAACCAGGACTGTGGATAGTTGAGGACCGTCGTGAGGGTGCTGGTAGTTGAATCCAGGTTCTCTGCAAGAGCAATGAGTTGCCTTAACCACTGAGCTGTCTCTCCAGCATACCCTCCCTTCCCCCCCTTGAGACAAGATCTCACTCAGTAACCTAGGCTGACCTCAAACTCTTGGTGCTCCTCCTGCCTCGGCCTCCTGAGTGTTGGGATTACAGGTTATGAGTCACCGTGACTGGCTTCATCAGTCAGTTCTTACCAAGGTTCAAGATGGGAGTGGGCTTGGAGACTGTCGGTGTTGGGGCTATCACAAACTTAGACCCTACAGAAAGTAAGGCGGGTGATAATATGCTGATCGGGCGGGCAATTAGAATGCACCAGTCTAAGGGCAATTGGGGATTTAAAGTCAAACTATCCGAATAAGATGGTCCAAACAAATTAAATTTGCAACTTTTGAGTTACCTGAGTCACTATAGCTACAGGCTTAAAACACACACACACACACACACACACACACACACAAAAAAAAAAAAAAAAAAAAACCAAAAGCAACAACAACAAAAAAGCCACAATAAGATTCTAAGACATGAGTATATCTGCTCGGGAGAGGCAAGCATTTGATAATGTTTTTCCGTAATTTGGGGACCCACGGGAATATTCCTCAGCCCTGTGCTACCGTTAACACCTTGGATGGCAGCTTCCTCGAACCTTCAGGGCCTATTGACAATCTTCTGAGTGATGATAACTCCTAGGTCAGGGGTTCTGAGCTCTGTGCATCCTTGACACAATGTCCAGCCCAGACCTGAGGCTAGACCTCAAGCCCCCTGTCCGCCTCCCCAGTGGAATCTAGCAGATGTAAACCGATTTTATACATATGTGGAAAAAAATTATGACTTCCCCCCTCTAATATAGAAAAACCTTCAGAAGTTGGATGAGGGAAGACTGGACGTTCACATTAGTTCTTCGGGAGTCCCAAGGGATATCCAGACTTTAGAACCACACTTGAGCCCTGAATGTGGTTCTAAAAGAGAGAAGGAAGTCTTTGGAAGAAGCAGGGAAGGGATGCTAGGCATTCACAGAAACTCAAGGTAAGGGCCTAGAGAGGTGGCTCAGTGGTTAGGAACACTTGCTCCTCTTCCAGAGGATGAGGGTTCAATTCCCAGCACCTACATGGCAGCTCACAAGTGTCTGTTAGTCCAGCTCCAGGGGATCCAATACCCTCACACGGAGGTACATACAGGCAAAACCACCAATGCACATTAAGTAAGTAAATAAGTAAATCTTAAAAAAGAAAGAAAGAAAGAAGGAAGGAAGGAAGAAAGTCAACCTAACAAGGCTGAAGGTTGCTGTGTGGAGTGTGTGGTATTGGGTCTAGCTGGCCAGGACACTGACGGCAACACTCCTATCCTTAGTGTCAGTTGCCCTTCTGTATCCCATTGGGGCTCAAACAGATACTACAGCGAGCCAACTCTTTGCTTTCACTGAGGTCTGAGGTAATAGAATGAACATAGAAGATGAAGGGTCAAAGTTCCCGGTCAGAAGTGCACATTGCCTTGTCATACCACCTCAAGGATCCCAGGGCTAAATTCTAAAACTTGCCACACTCATGCCCCAGTAGCCAGGTGTGTCTCATGATCCTCAAATGTTGACTTTGCTATTGCCTGGGTACAGGGTAGATGAGACCAACAGAGACAATACATTTGTGTGTTCCTTAATTACTGACCACCTACTCTGTGCCAGGCACCATGCTAGGAGCTGTAGACACAACAGTAATTTTGTCTTTGGTCGCCCTTGTGGGTGTGAACCAGCAGCTCCAGGAGAACGCGCTTACCAACATTGCCTCTGTGCCTGTGATGGGATTTACTGTGTCTGGGTTTTCTCCCTGTACATTTGTCTAGGTGACCTGACATCTAATGTCAACTTGTCCAAAGGATTTGGGAGTCCAAAGTTTCACTGAGGAGACCAGGATTCCACTTCCTCAGCTGATACCACAGTCCCCTCCAGTGACCTCAGGCTTTTTTCTTTGTTGAGTGCTGCTGAACTCCCTTCTACCTGTGGTATAGACAGAGGCAAAGCCAAGCATCTGGAGATGATAGCTATTGGAAGGGAATATTGGCTGGCAATTTAGACTTCAGGGTTTGAATGCTGGTGGTCCCGGCGACATCCTCTGTCTTAGCCAGTCATCTGCTCTGTACCTCCATTTCTCTATGGCATGTGGGGTATATCTGTGCATGACAGGGTCTTCTACGGAGGAGTTTTCTTTGTATTTGACTTCAGTCATCACTAGGATGGTCTTACATTTCTGGCAATGCTTACTTAACTAATTTGGTTTTAAATGTATGACAAGATCTCAAAATGAGTATCTTGGTGAACACAGTTTCACTGAATTGACCGAACAGAGCTGTGCTTTGCTTATATGGGCAACACCTAGAAATTTAGAGGCATAAGGCCACTCTTTCTGAACTCCTCTCTCTGCGGCTTTGGTTTGATGACATCTGCTTAGCTGAGGATCTCTGTATGTGTCATTTCCACATCTGACAGATTTCCTCCAAGGGTTCCCTCTGAGAAAACCTTCCTTCAACCGGCTTCCGTGCTAGAAACTGGCAGCTAGAGAAGTTCCAACTGAAAGTAGAGTTCTGAAAGAAAATGGAGAGAAGGAAACTGTGTGTTCCGTGGCTCTGCCATGCCCCTTCCCTTCCACTTTGGTGTTTTTGCCTTTCTGAGCGGAGAGATAGAAGCCAGACCTTGCCGAGTGCACACTTTAATCTTGGCAGGAGCAGGGGGCTTACTGACAAGAAATTATTAGAGTTGGTGACTTGAAAGTGGGGGGAAAAGATGATAATTTTCTGTCCACTTAGCTGCCGGGCATCCTGGAGAAAGGAGGGGGAGCCGTGGGCCAGCAACAGCTTGGGAGTATTTGACCTTGATCATGAGTCCTGACGGTTGGCCCATAGCTTGCTCTCCACTGTCTGGCTTGAGACCCGAGGATGAGCATTCTACCTGGCCTTCCCAGAGTGCATGTGCTGAGTCTTGCTGTGAAGCTGCCTCATTGATCTGTCTTTAATAAGGACTACTTAATCAGACTCCCACCTACAACTCCCACCTAGAATTTGAAGCCTTGTCGATAGGATCAGAATATCTTTGTATTTGAACCAGCAACCTCTCTGGCTGGCTGGCATCTTTTGTGGTGGAAAAGGTAGGTTCTTGGAAGATAGCTGGTAACCATCTGTTCTACCCATCCCCAGAGGATCAAAGGAGAAGAGATAGGTTTCAAGTAGTGAGGAAGCTGAGTTAGCAATGAGGGAGCTCTCTGACTCGTCTGTAAAATGATCAGATTCCTCACCTAGAAAAAGGAGGGTGAGCCCCAAGCCCATCTTTGACCCTCAAGTCACCAGTTTTGAATGGAGACTCACAGTTTCTTCCTGACCTCGCAGGGGTTGTCCATTGACTCTTATTGTGGCTTCTCTGTGGGGGAATGTTTAGCTTTAGGCCAGTTTTCCAACCCTGCTGTTAGTAAGCCATCTGCCTGCCAGTCTCTGTATTCTCAAAAAGCAAGCACGTTCTCCTTATAACCTCAACCTAAGCCAAAGTGAGTGTGCTGTCGAGGCGGGTGTGTGTGTGTGTGTGTGTGTGTGTGTGTGTGTGTGCATGATATGAACATAGGTGTAGTAAATTGTACAGCTATGCACTCTGGTTTGACCTCTAGATTATTTGTAGATTCTTCCTCCCCTAGAGCTGACGTGGGGCTGCCAAGGGGACAACTTCAAGGAAACTGCTTGTGGGGTGGCAACTGAGACCCGGTTCTCCTCGACAGCCAGCTGGTCTACTTGAGCCAGGGCCTCCTACTTACTGTTGTGGAGACTCTCCTGAGGGCCCTCCAGGGTCCCAGCTACAAGGAGAACAAAAGAACCACAGTTGGCTCTCAATTATTCAGGGATGGATGGATCCTGTGTGCAAAGCACGCAACCAGAGGCCTCTTCCTCTTCCTTTGGTGTCTTCAGTAACCCTATATGTGAAGTGAGAAGCTGGGAGATCTTATCAGTTAATACCAACTCTTGTTTCCAGCGGCCTGACCCTCTCTTTTTCCAAGGCACCTCAAGGAAACAAGGAGCCTCCAAGAGGCCTCATTCACCTAAAATGGACTACTTTCAGGGACCACACCATAGCTCCGTTGACTGGCCGGAGTATTATTTCTGTCCCAAAGCAGGGCAGAAGAGGAAAACACCATCGAGCCCTATTTCCGTGGACCAAGTTCCTATGGCTGTCCCAGAATCCTGGCATCTTCTCTTCCTTCTAGCCTTTGTAAAGCTCGTAGTTTGTTTACGGAGTCAGTCGGCACACTGGGCCTCATCAGGAAGCTGTAAGTACACTGTGGCCTTGAGCAAAAGCCTCCAGACAGGCCAAGACCTGATGAACACCTCTGATAATGTCCCCCAAGGCTGAGGGTAATTTTCTTGCATAAGGCAGGTGCCTTGGGTTGTAGCTCTATAGAGGGTTGGCGTGCTGGCTCCGGGGAAGAGAAGGCAGCATACCACTGCATACTGAAAACAGGGGTTGGTCCAGGCCAGTGCTGAGTTCACTGGCTCCTCTAAGAATCACCTGGAAAGCTTAACATGTGTGTGTGTGTATACATACACACACATACATATGCACATATACATGAGAGGTGCTAGGAAGATGGCTCAGTGGGCAAAAATGCTTATGTCACAAGACTGACAACCTGAGCCCAGTCCCCAGAATCCATATAAAAATCCAGTGGCTGTGATGTGTTATCTTTAATCCCTTCACTCTTACTGGAAAAATGGGAGGTGGAGAATCATCTGGAAGCTCAGGGCCAGCTGGCTTGGAGTTTGCTAGGCAGTGGCAGACACTGAGAAGCAGCTGCTGGAAGTTGCCTTCTGACCCTCACGAGCTACACCGTAGCGTGTAAAGTGAAATAAAATAACATGAACTATACGACGGCATGGTCGCACATGCCTTTAATCCTGACCCTAAGGAGGCAGAAGCAGGTGGGTCTCCGAGTTCAAGGGCAGCCTGCCATCTGTGTACATAACTGATCACAGACTGGCCAAGGCTACGTGATAAGACCCTGTCTCAAAAAACAGAACAACAACAACAAACCCTAAATAGTATCTATGCATTTGATCATGTATACGAATATGATAATTGCACATGACTATCCTATCCTAGACCTCAGTTAATTTAGAATTCCTGAAGGTAGAGCCTGGACACTGTGTGTGTGTGTGTGTGTGTGTGTGTGTGTGTGTGTGTGTGTGTGT
>NW_026596064.1:14723047-14791472 GCF_907164565.1 Psammomys obesus
TGTGTGTGTGTGTGTGTGTGTGTGTGTGTGTGTGTGTGTGTGTGTGTGTCCGTGTCCCATATGCAGCCCTGGTTGGGAGCCACTGACCTAAATCTTTCCTAGATTCCACCTGGCCTTGTGCCAGCGGCATGCAGTACCTCTCAGCTGTCTTCCAAACGGTCCGCTCCTCTTTCACCAGTACCAGCTCCTGGCATTCAGGTCTCAGCCACTGCTTATGTTCCTGTATTCTGAATTTAATGACTTTTTATTACAAACTGATGATGGGAACTCTTCCTAATATAATTTTTTAGCCATTTTTTTTTCTTAAAAAGTGCTTATAAAAATAATACATCTTTTCAACACTTTAGGATATTTCCTTGCAGAGAGATATATACTCAATTGTGGTCCTATGTCTGGGCTATTTTGCATCCAGCTCTTTTCGCTTAACAACATATTGTGATAATTTTCTCATGTCTTAAGTGTTTTTCTAAAATGGACCTCTTAATGGATGCCTGTATTTCATCACACAGATGCACCATAATTTATTTGGCAAATGCTCACTGGTTGGACATTTAGACTGTAAGCCATTTTTCACCATTATAAATAATGCTGCAGTGAACATCCTTGGACATAACTCTTTCTGCTATTGATGATTATTTCCTCAGAAAAGATTTCTGAAGTGGAATATTTATGCTTCTTTTTTAACATGGTCCATTAAGATCATTTCTGACTGATTTCCTAAAACAGTAATAAGTTCTTGAATTCAGGGCTCAAAAAGCAAACTTTTTCAGTGAATTCTGAGGCTGCAGAATTGCTGCTTTGCCCTCCCTGATGTGGGATCAACATCCCTTGACCGCTAGCCTCTCCTAGGCTCACTTGCAGATCAATTTCATATTATGCTGCCTTGGTTTTTAGATAAACACTCAGTGTCTTCTACCTCTGACCTTTCACTTTCTCAGTCCTTTGCTCTTCCACCTTCGACCCTTGAACTCTTTGCACTCAGAGCCCTGAAGTGCTTATTCTGTAATAACCACTATTATTTGTAGAGTTGTTCCTAAGTACCTGGTACTGTGCTAAACGTTTTAAATGCATTGTCCTTTTCCATGCTCACATGCCTTATGTACAGATATTATTTTTTATCTCCATTTTCCACATGAGAAAATTGAAACCTTGGAAGATAAAACAATTTGCCCAAGGTTACACAGCCAATAAGCTGGGATTTAAACCCAGACTCTTCATGCTTAATGACTGCCTATATATTTCTTTGGTCTCTTTAGTAACTGTTGGCTTGTGATATCAACAGCCAATGTTCCACCAGCATCCTGTGGTCTATATTTTGCCTTTCCCCTAGCAGAAGAGGGGAAGCTGCTCAGATATGACTGTCAGGAGAGTAGATGTGTTAGGCATTATTCTTTTCTTTGTTCATTTATATGTTCATGAGACATGTTTATCACAGGCTGACCTTAAACTTCTGAGCCTCTCCCCTCTGCCTCCCAAGTGCTAGGATTGCTGGTGTATAGCCCCACCTTTTCCTGCTTACTTCCTCGATTGTGTCCTTCTCGCCTTCCCCAAGTCGTCTGAGATATGGGAAACACTCCTTATCTCCTCACCAACCAGTTGCCAAGATCCCAGCATGCCTTGCTGCAGAGCAGGTCCAAGTATGACACATCTCTGTTATAGCTTCCCCAGCAAATTGGGAGAAGTGGGCTGCCACTTTTCTCAGGATGGATTATAGAGCTGTCAGGGAGACATGCTCTGGTATTTTGGAGGGTAGGAAGCCTGATATTGTTGGAAGTCAAAATTGCTTCAAGTACAAGATTGGGTATATTTTTGCATTCTTATATCGATAACATGTCCTTGCTGAGAAGCCTGAGAATTGGTACCCAAGTCTGTCCCTTCTAATTGCATTCTGACTCTGACCAAGAGCTGGGTGGGAATGTGACACAATACTCAAATGAAAGAGAACATGTCGGCTGGTGTTTACAATATCCGAAGAAAGAAATGACATGTCGAGAGACCTCTCTTAGGTTGTCGGATGTCTGGTTTGAGGAATAATGAATGATCTTATGATTGGGGATTCCAAAGGGAAGCCGCTTTGTGGCAAGTGAGCTTCCAGAAAAACGAAGCTTCCCATTTTTATCCATGATTTGGATAAGACTAGAGTAATTGCGCTTATCAAATTTGTTGATGACAAGGCCATAATGGGCAGCTTCTATAAAAGACAGAATAAGGATTCAAAAATGATCTCAACAGGCTGGAATGCTGGGTTTAAACTAACAGAATGAAATTTAACAGGGGCAGATGGAAAGTCGCATTTAGATCACAGAAATTAATTACTGATTCTCTTGAGGGGGCTGGGAGTGGAGGCAGGCTTGATTTGTCTGAGAGCCTGAGAAACGGATCTGAGGGGTTTGGGGCTGCACTGACTTTATAGGAACCCCACAAGGTGATGGGCTCACTTGAAATGACACCACCTTAAATGGTACCCAGACATGCAAGACCCGGTGTGTGTTCTCCCTGATTACCTGGGCTCATTTCTGGACATGGATTCTCAAGGAGACCTCGACCAACTCAATGGTGGTCAGTGTAAGGCGTCTGGAATGAGAAGGGGATTGGAACCCTCAGAGAAAGGAGCTACTGTGTTCAGAGAAGAGGAAATGCCTGCAGTTATGGTCATGGCGGCTGACTCCAAAAGCAATTGGTGTCCTCTAGAAGAGAATACAAAACTCTTCAACATGGGGGAAGCAGAGGACTCTAGAATGGATAGTCCCAGAGGTCGGAAATTTCAAAAGGCGCCAGATGGATTAAGTGAGGTAACTCTCTATTCAATCTATTGCTTGGGGAACTCCTGTCCTGAGGATAGATAGATGATGGAGCAGCCCCAGGCTGGTGTGCTTGGTTCCCTTCTGTTACTGGACCACAGTGGTTCTCTAGGTGAGATCCCCAGTCAGCAGCAGTAGCTGCACCATCCTGAGCTTGTCAGGACCGGTCCAGCGTTTGAGTGGCACGTGACACCTACCCTACCAGCGGTTTCTGGCACCTAGCTCATTAAGTTTCCAGGACATTGTGCTTCTTGATGGACTTGGAGGCACTGCTTTGGATCATGCCCCATGGTTCCTTCTGTTACTGGTTGCTTTCCCTTTCTGGACCCCTCCCCTTGTCCCACCCTGTATTGTATGATTAAGAAATATGGGTTTAATGGAAGACGACAGGAAGTAGTCATCTGCCCACTGCTGTAACACCTGAGATCATCATCTTATAAAGGCAGGAAAAAAAAAAAAGTCTGTCTTGGCTCACTGTTTCTGAGGTTTCAGCCCATGATTGCTTGGACCATTGCTTTTGAGCCTACAGCAGGCATTGGTAGTCGTGTAAGGCAAGACCATTCATCTCACAGCTAGTCATGAGTAAGGAAAGAGAAAGAGTCCAGGGTTCCACAGTCCCTTACATGGACTCACTCATAATGACCCAAAGACCCAAGCTCTATCTTTTAAAGGTTCAATCACTTGTCAGTGTTATGCCGGTGAACGAGAATTTCCTGCCTGGGTGGAAAGGACCGGTGTCCACAAGACACCCAAGGCCAAGTTCTTACCACAAAGGAGATTTCTTTGTCCTAGAGGGGCAGGGGGCAGGGCATAAGAGACAAAGACAGGACAATGAGGGAGAAGGGAAAAGGAACAAGGGAGGAGAGGGAGGGACATTTGCTTCGGACAGATGAAAAACTGCCTTTGGATAGAGAGGAGACAGATGTGCCCCATAGGGAAATGGTGGTTTATAAATGGGAAAATGGGACCCTCCCACCCCTGTGTTAAGATGAGTTGGTTTGTTTGATTGGGCCTGTTCATTAGGTGAGCCAAAAGGTGGCTTTTGATTGCTTGACTTCAACACTTTGATAGCTGGACCTTGGTGGTTGGCCTCAGGAGGAGGAAGCGGCCAAGAGAACAGGCCTTGGGGGCTAGCTTTAGAAATGTAATCTAACAGCTTAGCAAGGCAGAGGAAATGGGGAAGGGCAGACCCGCCAAAGCCGTGTTTGCCATGCTCGGCATGTTAAGAGTCCTTCATGGGCCTCTTGGGGATGTTGTGGATGTGTGAACTCTCTCTCCGGCACATGTGAATGATCACCGTTAGAATCAAATCATGCTGGGAGGTTCCCCCCACCGGCACCATAATTTCCTGTCCCTGTAAATGATCCTGGAGGCCTGCAAAGAGAAGCCGGCATAGGCTACCCTCACAGCCCACACTAGTGTGGGGCTCCCTCAAGTTGGATTAGCTAACTTTTTTTTTTTTACTTTGAGGTGCTAGGCCTTAACTTTAGGCGAGTGCTCTCTATTCTTAGCCTTTCAGTTGACGCTAAAGCACCAGCTCCAAACCCAGAATGGAGAGAGCCAGGGCTGCCTTCATTCTTGCCCTGTTTCCCTCCTGAGACCTCCTGGGAACATGAGCAGTTTCCTCCTTCTAGTCTCACCAGATCTCATCTGAGTCTTGACTTGTTGCCCTTAGTACCCCGTTTAATCTGCTAGTGACAACCAGGGAAAGTCTTGAGGGCAAAGCATCTCGTGGTGGTCTCTAAGTTTAAATAGGAGAGGAGCCTACATTGGTGGCAAGCCAGGCAGGAACGTGCAAGGCCCCTTCTTGGAGTGATCAAAAGGTGTGACTACTTCAAAGATAGAAATAGAAATTGTATATGATTTATTTATTTGTTGGTTGGTTTGTTTTTTGTTTGCTATAATGCCTAACAGTCCCTGAATCTGTTTGTTTCTCTGTGAGTGGCATGCTGTCTTCATGTGATTGCGCCTCTGATGTGTTTCTTTATATGTGGGTCCAGGCCTCTGAGATTCCTCCATCTTCATAGCCCTGCAGGGGCATGGGGCAGGGCTGACCGTCCAGGTACTTACTCCCTCCATTAAGGTTGCTTCAGTATAGACTTGGCTATTTGGGGCAGCCACACAGCACTGCTGGCTTTTGATTGGCCTTACAGTCAACCATCAAATACTCTTCCGGGTCCCTTTACCATAAGCTGTTTCAGCTCCATCTTTTTACTTTTGTCTTTGTGCTTTAGAAGCTTGCTAGGCCTGCCACAGCAAAGCTGGGTGATCCAGCTGGGTGGACCAAACAGCAGACACAAGCTGTCTCACAGGCTGAGAAGCTGGAAGTCCTATTATATGGTCAGGGCTGGTTCTCTCTGAGGGATATGATGGAGGATTTTGCTGGTATTAACTGGCAGCCTTGGGTGTTTCTTCACTCACAGAAGATTTAATCTATTTCTGCCTCCGTCTTCACTTGTGTGCATCTGTCTCCAGACTTTTCCTTCTTTATGAGGGCGCCATTCATATTGGGAGGGGTGTCATCTTCCTCCAGTATGACTCCATATAATTCAATCTAGGTCCCATTCTGAGATATGGGGGGGGGGGGGGGCTAAAGATGTCAGTACTTTATGATTTTTGTGGGGGGACATGATTCACCCGATGAGTGTGCTTCTTAGTGTCCTGGGTGGAACTTTTTCATTTCTCCCCCTTAAATCGTTTTCTCCATTTGCATTGCATCTACCTCTCCAGCTGACTGCGATCTTGCAGGCCCTGTTTCTGGCGTCCAGTAGTTCTGTCGTTGCTCCTGGCTTGCAGGGCTTCCTGCGTGTTGATCCAAGGGATTGATAAGAGGACCGAAGTAGGTTGGAGCCCTGGAGCGGGCCTCCTCTTTCCTTCCCAGGCCGGCTGGGAGGCACAACGAGGCCTCGAGGCCTCGATCCAACCGCAGTGACGCGTGATGCTGACTTCCCCTCCTTCCAGCTCCCCTGTCTGGCTCGGAGCATCCTTTCATGACGAGCTCTGATATTCCGCCCAAGAGCAGCGCTGTGAGTTAAAACCCTCTTTCCCTCGTCTGCAGCATGGTGACCCCGTCAGTGGAAGAGATGAAGCTCTGCCTGACAGGACTTCATTATAGCACGCGAGCTGTCTGCCTGGGATCTCGGCGTCCCCATCCGAGGGCCCACCACCCTCCATTGTCAGCCCCCGCGGGGACTGGCGCGCTGGCTTCCTAATTCTGTGGTTTGCAGAGACGACCTCAGACCCTTTGGAAACGAGGGCGGCAGTGGTCTGTCAGAGCCCCCTCATCCACTCGCGGGCTTTGCCAAGATCCTGTCAGGACTCCCGTAGGACCCCCCACAGCTGTTTGGAACCTCGTTTGCACGTTCCCCGTTTTCTGGGCCAAGCGCCTCTGCCTGCATTCAGAGCAGCCCAGGCCCTGACACTCCTGACAGCCTCTGCGTGGCCCTCCTGGGCCCAGATTGCTCTCTTATTCTTCTTCCTGAAGAGTCTCATGTCCCCACCGATAAGATGGAGCAAAGGATGCCTCCGTACGTGACAGAGAAGCCGCTGCGTCTGCTGCCGCCATCCTAGTTCCTCTTAGCTTTTGTGACTTCCCTTCCATCGTCTTCCTGCTCCCTGGTTTTGTGAGGGTTGAGCCCCTACGGAAAGCTGGGTTGGGTCAGGGAGGGGTGTTAACGGTGAAGGCCTCACGCTCTGCTGAGGAAACCAGAGTAGAAGCCTCTTGGAGTGGCAAAATGGGCCAGCAACTGTGCAAACCTGGGTTTAGAGCCTCACTCAGCCATTTACTTCTAGGGTGACTGAGGCTGAGTTATTTCTCTTCCCGAAGACTCAGTTTCCTCACCTGCAAGACGGCCATGATACTTGGCTTCAAGATGGCTGTGGGGTTGAATGAAGTACGTTCCTTTTTGTAAAGCAGGCCACCGGCAGGAGGGCCTGGTGAGTGGGTCTCAGTTTGCTGAATAAACCAGTGTTTCTGCAGAGCGCACAGGGAGCTGTAGTCTGACATGGCTGGGGAGGGGAGGCCCAGTCAAGCAGGGTCTAGGGTGAGGGGCTGGGTGCCATGACTGCCTTGAGACCACTGGGACAGAGAAGTGTGATTCTGAGAAAGGGCAGGAAAACTAAGCAGCTCCCAGAAGGGGCAGAAAACGTGAGGATTTCCTAGTTTTCTGTGGGCTTGTTCTGAATGAAGCATGTCTCTTAAAGCTGTATGTATTTTAGCTCATAAAAATCCTAAGGGTAAAAAAAAAAAAAAAAAAAAAAAAAAATCCTAAGGGTAGATAGAATTTTATTACCCCATCTTATAGATGGGGCTACTGAGACACACTGAGCTGGGGAGATGTGTAGTTATCCGTGAAGGAATGCTGGGCTTTCAAGCTGTGCCTTGGCTGCCTCCAGCTCTCTCCTCCTTCTGTTTTGATTGATGCACCTTTCTGCCTCCTCTCCCTCTCATTTGTCATGTTGCCTGCCGCCTTGGTTCCACCTACAGGATTTTGTATTGAAACAAATCCTCAGACTATCTCCTCTTTGGAGATGGGCTCACAGCTCTGCTCCTCTCTCAGTACAAGGGCCCCTACAGGGCCTCACTCTGACTTTGTCCCTTCCCCCACTTTTCACTATGCTTGGGAGGAGGATTTGAGGCCACTCCAACTATTTTGGTGTGGATTATAATAGAATATAAGAGGAAGGGAACTCTTTAGCTTTGGGATGGAGGGTAGAGAGGGAAGAGGAGGGAGGCGGTCCATGTTGGCTCAGAGACTCCTAGGATGAGAGGGGAGGCAGCAAAATGGTGCTGCTACTAATTAACCCATGGCTTTAATTACACTTCACTGCCCTGTCCTGCTGTGAAAGAGGATTACTCAGAGATTGTCGCACTGGGCAAAATGTCTGGAACCTTTCCACTTCAGAAACTTTTCTTTGAGAGGACAGGCCTGAGTCTGAGGAGGGGTAGGAACAGGGGAGGCATACTGGGAACTTGCCTCTACCCTAGTCATCTGTGGCAAAGACCTTCCTGATGGTGGCTGAAGCTCTCTGGTGGTGGCTTGGTGCGGTGGCCACTTCCAAGGGTTTTAATTAAAGGAAAATGGGGCAGGAAGGACACAGAGGGAGAAGGGAGAGGAGGTAGCCTTATGGTGAGCAAATGCCTCAAGCTGAAGGGACTAATTCTGGTGAGACCTGCATTATATTCCCAAACAACAGCTACCTTGTGTGAGAATCTACTGTGAGCTAATATCAACTCTTTATAAGTAAAGGCCAGAGACAGACAGACACAGAGAGAGACAGATAGGGAGAGACAGAGAGAAAGACAGAGAGACGAGAGTTCAGTTTACACTGAAGGAAAAGAACTCAGAGAAGTTAAGGGGTGGGCACTCAGTCAGCAGCTTGTCTTGTATGTGTGAGGACCTGAGTCCCATGGCCAGCACCCCATAAAAGTGCCGGGTGTGGTGGTGTGCACATGAAATCCCACGATGGACGGCTGGATTTAGGAAGATTCCTATCCTGATGGGCTTGATGATGAGCCAACCTAACCATGCGTGAGCTCAAGGTCAATGAGAAATCCTGTCTCAAAGGGGGTAGACGCTTTGTTCAGGGATGACACTCTGGGTCTTCATATGCATGCACACCTACACATGAATGTACACATCCATGGGTGTGCACGCATGCACACACACACATGTACATTACCTACCATCTCATGACCATATACAAAAGAAAGTAGGTTCGAGGCCAGGCCACAGTGAGCCTAAGCTGGTCTTTTCTTTCTCTGGTGTTGGGCTTCTTAGAGGAAGAGGAGGCAGCCTGTCATCTCCTGGAGAGTGAGGTCAGAATGAGCCACTGAACAGAGCACTGCTCTTGTGTTGGAGGAGAAGCTGAGGCTGTCTTCGCACAGAGGGGAGAGGCTCAGGCATTGAAGGGATGCAGCATTTTTCAGTGAGGAGATGTCACTGGGGATCAGAACCACTCTGCCCTTTCACCGTAGGAAATGTTTTCTCAGCCAGCACAGACCCAGGTCCTTTTCTCTCCTGGGTCCTCTACAGCAAACCAGCAGGAGTATGGGATTGCTTGTATGTGATGGGAATGTGGGCTAGGGTGACTGTTTTACATGCTTTATACACCAGGTATTCTGTCCCATAACTACATGCTCCCTAATCTTCAGGGGTCCATGCCACAGGAGCTCGCACAGCTTATAGATGGGGAGACTGAGGCCCAGCAGTTAAGTAGCTGGGCCCAGATTCTAATCTGCCTCCCTAGATCCCTAGATCCCTCCTGCATAATGACAGGTGAGGATGAGGAGGCAGCTTTCCATCACATGAGAGAGCTTTCTAATACCCACCTTTTTTGTGTTCAAGATTGACCTTTGAGTCCATTCATTTGACAAGAGGCTCCTGGGACAGGTTGATTCATGGACCTTTGTGGGTGATGCTATCCCTAAGCTGGTGGTCCTGGTTTTATAAGAAAGCAAGCTGAGCAAGCCATGATGAGCAAGCCAATAAGCCCAACACCCCTCTACAGCAGCTCCTACATCCCTGTTGGCATGATGTTATTGGTCACTCTATAAAGATTATCCTTGTGTTATTCAAATGCTGATTTCTCCACCCCCATATCTGGTTGCAATCTGGACATGGCATTGTAATACTTAGTCTAAGAATCTCCTGTCTCAGGTTCATGTAAACATTGCTCACCATTTATTCTCTGATTTGTCAATAAAGCTGATTGGCCAATAACTGATCAGAAGAGAGAATAGGGCTGGACTTTTGTTTTCAGCAAGGGAAGAGGTAAAGGGCTGTGAGTAGAGGTCCAGGAGAAAAGATGAAAAAAACAGCTGGAGCAGAGAGAGTCATAAAATGCAAGTATCTCAGGGATTCTGGCTAGAAGGGAGCTAGGTTAGGTTAGCTTAGAGGATTAATATAGACCAATATGCTCAGTTATTGTGCATAGAAACTTGTTGAATAAAACTAAAGACTGTCTTGTTTATCTAGGGGCTAACTGGGTTAGAGGAAAACTGCCAACCTTAAATTTCATGCATTACTGCCCTGTTTGAATTCCTGTCCCGACTTCCCTCAATGATGGGCTATAATGTGGAAGTGTAAGCCACATAAACCCTTTCCTCTCCAGGTTGTTTTGGTCACAGAGTTTTATCACAGTGATAATAATCCTAAGACAGCTGATGAGGAGATTTAGAGTGGTTCTTTTCAGAGGATGTGAAGGTGGGTGAGGGTTAGGTTTTAGACTGCTGGTGGCTTGTGTGTATGCGTGCACCATTCTCTGAGGCACCAGCTAAACTGATTCTCTTTTGGGGGAGCATGTTCTGTTAGGACTTTAGTCAGCTGGTTTAGGGTGGAGAGATAGCTCAATAGTTAAGAGCACTGGCTGCTCTTCCAAAGGACCCTTCCAAAGGGTTCAATTCCCAGCACCCATGTAGCAGCTCAAAACTGTTTATGGCTCCAGGTCATAAACACAAACCTTCAAACAAACATACATGCATTTAAAACACCAACACATATAAAATAAAAGTAAATTTAAAAAATTCCAGCTGGCTTTAAATTCAAACCCTTTGAAGTGATCATAGTGTGGCTGGAAATGTGTTTCGGGAACCTGTTGGCTCCCAGGACTCAGGAGATCACACCTCATGTAGGCTGAGGAGCTGCCATTGGAGGCACACTGGCCTTGATCATGGGCATGCCAGTTGTGACTTTGGCTTCATGGTCAAGTCAGTCCTTCTAGTGGAGTGACAATGGACACTGATGGAAGCCAGTGTGAGGAGGCCCCTGGCATTCTCAGGGTTTGCTGAGACAGCCCATCTTATTCTGGTATTTACATCTCAGAATAAGATGTGAGAAACCAGGGTCTCCGGCCTCGGCCAGGTGTGTTGCGGAAGGGAGCTGAGGTGTGAAGAAATGGGCACATTTCTGTACCAGGTCACCGCAGCCTCTGACACCTATGGGTGTGAAGAAGCCCAAGAGCAGACGCCACCTCCCAGGATCGTGGTTGGCTGCTCCCAGCCAGCATAGTGCTCTGCAGAATGTCATTTCTCCCAGAAACCTCTAGGCCTTCCCTTCTCCAAGTCCCCCTCCACACACTTCTTGCCATTTCATTAGCCAGATTGTTGGAGGAAGGTTCAACCGTGTTTTCAAATGCCTTGAAATCTGGTCACCACCCTGCTCAAACATTCCATCTCAATTCCGTATCGTTGTAACTCAACTTTCAAACAAAAACCAAGCAAAGAAAATTTATTTTGTTGTTGTTTAAGAAAATATTTGGGGGATTCTGGATGGGAGGAAGCATGGGTTGAGGCTGGGAGGTAAGTTTAGAGGGTTAATATCTGCCCTGCTCCAGGTGAAATAAGGCTATTGTAAGGTGTCTGTGCTTTTTATTTATTGTGATAGCAGGCTAGATATACCTCCGTAATGATTATAAGGCTAATAACAAACATTACTAGCCCAACACCCGTTCTTTTCAGCAGCACCAGGTACTGTCTTGAGCATCCACATGTGCCAGGGTGGGTGGGTCGAATGCAGCTCTAGCCTCAATGCCCCTTCCAGCCCACGGCTAGACCAAGAACCCCCAGTTACTGTGTGCTGAGTTGTTAGCGCTAAGGCCATAACACACCCAATTCCCTCGACCCCTGAACCCTCTAAATGCAGAGGTGAGGCTTGTGGTGCAAGGTTTAGGGAAAACCTTTTGCTGTGCACGCTTATGCACAATGTCTGTGGGACTCGAAAGAAAGTTTGTAACTAGAGTTAGGGAAGCTGCAGTACACACACACACACACACACACACACACACACACACACACCCCCTTCCTCAGCCACAATCCTCTCTCTAGCACACCACTTAAGAGGGAGGTGAGGAAGTGGAGAGGAAAGTAACGGAGTCTCTCTAACTAACCCCACTCTCCAGGGAGTGGAGCAGTGAGTGCGTGCACACTTGATAGGGGTCTAGTAAAAACGCCCTTTCATCTCCAGCTGAGCCACTGAGCCTTGATTTCCTGCCAGCAGCTCTGCCCGCAAAGCAATGGCCCCGCCGTGGGCCCACTGGCTCAGGTCTCCCCCAGCCTCGTTGAAAACTGGGTGGCATTGATGGAGCAGGTTGGCCTGGGTAGCTCTGGTCCCCTCCCCAACCCCACTCCCAGTAGCCAGAGCCACACCTGCAGAGAGAGGCCCTAAGGTGCTGTCCCAAGGACGGTCTTCCAACTCCTGCGGAAGCCTGAGTCCCCACCCTGGAACATGAAGCTAAGGCCCAGGGAGACCACTACTACATCCGGCCTCTTGAATGGCCGCCACGCTCTCCTCTCACCAGACCCAGCTGGCGCTTCTCCACAAGCCTTCCTCTTGCCCCATAGGTTGGTTCAAGTCCTAGCTTGAAAAGGAAAGGCAGGAAAACCCGGTCCTTCCTTGTCTTCATGGTCTCCCCAGCTTTGCGTTTTCCCCTTTGCTGTGGTTCCCAGGCAAGGCACATACAGCGGTCCTTTTGCGGGGTACAGTCAAACACCTCCTGTGAGCCCACAGGAACCAGCTGCTCCCCCAGTGCTGGGGAGGGGAATGTTGACAAGAAGCCCTGCCCCATGCTTGTTCTCTGAACAGGGAAGACAGAACTAACAGTGAATTCAGTAAATCATATGAGGAGCTCCATAAATCTTGTCTGTGTGTGAGAAGTCGATAAACATACGACAAACCAAGATGTCTTGGTTTGACCATTAGGATGAAAGCAGAGAAGGAAATTTGAACTCTCATCTAACCCTCACTCTGCTTCTACCCTTATTGGCCCTCTGTTTCCTCTGTTTTCCCACTGTGTTTGCTCTCCCCATCATCTTGTGTTCGTTAGGGTTTCATTGCTGTGAAGAGACAGCATGACAAAGGCGACTCTTGTAACAGAAAACGTTTAGTTGCGGCTGGCCTACGATTTCAGAGGTCCAGTCCATTATCCTTACGGTGGGAAGCATGACAGTACACAGGTAGACGTGGTGCTGGAGTCGTTGACAGAGGACTGGATTTGTTTCACACTGGGCATAGCTTGAGCATTCAAGACCTCAAAGCGCGGCCTCCGCAGTGACGCACTTCCTCTAACAAGGCCACACCTCGTCCCCAAAGGCCACCTCCTAATGTTGCCACTCTCTGTGGCCAAGCATTCATATAGGTAAGTCTATGGGGGCCATACCTGTTCAAACCACCACACAGCTTTTTTAAAGGTTTTTAAATGACAGCTGTGACCTTGCTGTGTGTATATATGTGTGTACAGGTGTGCCAAAGCCCGGGAGTAGAGATAAGACAGCCTGCAGGGGTCATTCCTCCTCTTACACCACGTGGACCCCAGGGCTTGAACTCAGACGGTGAGGCTTGCTGGCAAGCACCTCCATCTCTCCACCCCCCCTCCCTGGCATATTTTAAGACAAGTTTCAGATAGCATGAAGTTTTGTCTAGAGATACTTCAATGGGCATCTCACCCTATAAGGATAAACTCCGCTCAGTTATACAAAAGGGACAAAGCTGGAAGGGGGTTGCTTCCTTGTGCCGTATAGAGCAGGCTTGTCTCACCTGATGGATCACAAGCCCCTGGAGGGTAAGGACAGGGGTTGAGAAAGTGAGGCAGAGGGATGACTGTGTGTCTAGCAATGCTTCTAGATCAAAACAGGGTTTATTTAGTTTGAGAAGAATGCTCTTTTGATACTCAGTTTGTCGCTGATTAGGACCAGACCTTCTGAAGCGAGATGTTAGGTTATAGATTGGTAAGCTCAAAGCACACAGCAAATGTGCGTTTCCCTAATAGAGTCACAGGTGATTTCTATGCCAAAGAAAAGATAACTCACACATCACGCTTTTACTGCCCTGAAGCGCGTTGGCCAGATCTGTCTCTGCTTCTAACTTATTTCTGCATGCTTTTTCCCCATGATTGTCCAGACAAACCATTGTCCTTCAAATCATGCTTTGAATCAGCTTTACCCTTTTTCATCAGTGAGTTGGATAATTGTACTCATGGGAGCATTTTGCACTTGACTTGTGAGAGAGGCTTGTACATGGCCCGTCTTTCCTTTGCCAGCTGCCTACCTGGACTGTGCGTCGGTGAACTAGGTTTGGACTGGAATTGCTGTCTGTGAAGGAGGAGTCCACCTTTGGATGGAGAATTGTTTGGCAGTTGCTACTCGCTTGATCTAGAGTGGAGGTCATCCAAAGAGATGTCCTGGCTCCTCTGCCACGTGGCGTCTCAGGAGAGACATGCCTAAGAGGGGCACACTGGCTTGCCAATTTGTCCCATGCTCAGAGGGCCAGGGCGACATTGTGGGAGTATTCTTTTATGTCTAAAAATTAGCAGCCTCTCCTTCCTCACGCTCCTCTGGGTGGGAAGTTCTCTTTTGTAGCTTATTCCAATTATTCCATTATAGTTCAGGCCCTGGGATGCAGTGAGGGGCGGGGAATATCTGGAAATGCAGCTGTGGCTGTCGGCTGTGGGAGGGCTGTGTTTCTGGCTCTGAGCAGCTGCCCTTTTCATCCAGAGAGGCAGCGTTTCTGCGAGGAGAGCCATGGGGGAGGGGTGGGGTCTTACATGGAATTGAGCTGACTGTGGTTGGGGCTTCCCTAGTTTTCCAGGCCCTGGGTGCTCAACAAAGAGACCACACAACTTCCCTTTGCTTAAAGACATATTGTTGTCATTCCAGCCTTGTCAATCTTTCAGGAACTGGTAGGTTAAAGTAGGTTACCCTAAGCAGAGCACCCCTGGTTTCAGTCTGGGCCTCAGTGGTACAGCAGCAGTCACGCCAAGCAAACGCCTTGGCAAGCTGTTAAAGGGAAATGCTCCTGTTGCCTAAAGGTTGACCGTGTCCAATATTCTTTTCAAAATGGCATGGGATGGCTTTAATGACATCCTTTCCGCAGCTGGGGTGACCTCTGGGAGTTACCGCTGACTCAGTCAGTAAGGTGCTTGCTGCACAATCGTGAAGATCTGATTCCCAACACCTCCAGAAAGAGGTGGGCGTGATAACATGCCTGTAATCACAGCACTAGGGAGGTAGAGGCAGGAGGATTGCTGGTGTTTGCTGGCCAGCCGGTCTAGCCGATTAGTGAGCTCTGGATTCAGTGAGAGACCCTGTCTTATAAAACAAAGTGGAAGGGCCGGAGAGATGGTTCAGCAGTGAAAAGCACTTTCTGCTTTTGCTGAGGACCTGAGCTTGGTTCCCAGCATCCATACCACATGGCTCACAACTGCCTGTAACTCCAGCCGCAGGGATCCATCGCCCTCTTCCAGTCTCCATGGTTACTGCATCCTCATGCACATACACACATACATAGGCACACACACACATAAATAATAAGTCTTTTAAAGGAAAAAGAAGGTAGAGAGTGACAGAGGAGGATAACTGAATTGATCTTTGCCTCCCCCACAAACACAAATACACATACAAAAAAACAAACAGCACACACATACACATACCACACACATACACATACAAAAAACAAACAACACATACATACACACATACACATACACATACAAACACACATACACAGACGAACAACACATCTATACACACCGAAACACACAGACATGCACTCATACAAACACACAACTCTCACACAATATTTAAACATTTATTTATTTTGTGTCTGTGTGTGTGTGTGTGTGTGTGTGTGTGTGTGTGAGTATTTTGCCTGTATGTATGTGTACCACATGTGTGCCTAGGAAGTTAGAAGAGGACATTGGATCACCTGGAACTGGATGGAGTTACAGATGTGAGCCACCATGTGGGTGCTGGGAACCGAACCCAGGTCCTCTACAAGAGCAGCCAGTGACCATACCATTCATCCATCCTCTGTCCGGTGCTGCTGCCCCTTCACAAATTTTTTAAAATTTAAAACCTGGTTACCTAGTCAGCAGTGGGGTTAGGGCTTGTATCTGAGCACTGTTGGGAGGCAGAAAGGGGACTTTCTTCTCCTCTCCTTGGCTGCCTTCAGCCATTTAATCTTGGCTCCTGTCATCTTGCTCCCTCCTTTATCTCTTCCCATTCCTCGGTTCACGTATCAGACACTGAACGTCCCAAGGGACACATCTAGCAAAACCAGGCAATGGAGACACCGAAATGGATGACCCATTTTTTTTTCAACTGCACCCAGGGAGCGGTGATCCTTTATGAGTGCAGTACTGTCTGGCTGATGGAGCAGCCACATTTGTTGTGAGCCTGGGAAGAACTGGGGTGGTGAACTCAATGAGCTGGTGGGAGAGAGTGCCGATGAGACCGAAGCCTGGAAGTCTCTGTAGGAGAAGACTCTGGAGTCAGGACTCATGGTAGGGGCGTTCCAGGGGCAATCATTGCTTGCTCCCTTGCCTAGAAGAAAAAGAAAAAAAAATACAGAGTCTATCCCCAAGGCCAGCTTCCATCTTGTCTCTGGGACCACTGCTGTTCCCCCAATGAGTCCTATGTCCTAATTCATGCTCTCCTCTCACTTCTCTGACCCCCCAACATTAGAACTAACTATAAACAAAGATCAACAAAGATGGAATCAGGATGGCATGGAAAAATCAATTGCAAAAGGAACCTGTGAATCTTCCATTGTTACAATGCCATTTAATAAGTATCTGTGCCCTTCTTGGCTATTGTGGGACCAGGTCTAGTTTCCCTCCGTGACCCAGATGCTGTCAGGGGAGGAATCAGGTGGAAGAGGGCTCCAGGTAGGGAGGGTGTGGAGAGCGGAGGAACAGTGGGGTCTGACTGCAGGTAAGTGACATTTTTGAGCAAGAGGCATTTAAGAGATGGGTTGTATCTGATTCTTGTATCCAAACTGAGCATGCCTCAGGACCTCCACCTTTTATACTGACCTTCCCAAAGACAAAAGAAATGGCCTCTCAAAGTCCCACGAGGCCCTGGCTCTCCCACCCAGAGAGATTTTCTTACAGAATATTCTGTACCCTCAGGGAGGTAATGGTAGGGTTGATCATCAGATTTGCCTCCCTAAAAGACAGACTTTCTGGTCCTACCCAGGATATTTGGGTCTGCTAGGTCTATGGGGGGCTGGGAGTCCATGTATTCTGAGAGAGTAGGCGTGTGGTACAGATACCTACTATTCCTACGGCATCCGTAATCAGCCAGCTGACCCAGCAAGGAGGTGCAATCCATTTCCCTCACAGGGAGAGGCCTGTGGGGAGTCCAGCAGTGACATAATGCTGCCCTGGGTATCATATTTGCAGTCTGCACCAAAGCCCAGCTCTCTGGAGAGGCTGGGCTCGGCCCTTCCTGATTCTGAAGTAGTCTGGCCCTAGATTTAGCCCTTAAAGCAGCAACACTTTAAAATCCTCAGCCATTGCATCTGTGCTCTATAAAATAGAGCAACGCGCATCCCCGCCTTTTTAAATAGAGTAATGCAAGCATAAACATAACCTTTTCTGGGTGTCCCCAGGGAGGCCAGAAACCTTAATTAATGTACAGGGCTATAATTCACTGGGGCGTGTGGGACAATTCGCTTATACCAAATGGCCCCCTGAGGTTCGGGGATCTTGTTCCTGCTTTTTAGTTTTTCAGATGTACTTCTTGCTGATGGATGTCCCTTCCTGCTGGATACGGCGTAGCTGCCTGAAGCCAGCTTGTCTTCACTTCTGATTTCCACTTATTTCACGGGCTTAGAAAGTGGATACCTGGGGCCAACGAGATGGCTCAGTAGGTAACAGCTCTTGCTTTGAAAACCTGACGGCTCGAGTTTGAGCCTTGTAACCCACACAGAAGGCCGGATGTGGAGGTGCCCAGCACCCCTACGCCAAACTGGAGACAGAGTTTCCCTGAAGCCCCGGGACAGGCTGCCTTGGGGTACGTGGCATAGAGGGAGGACAGTGAGAACTCTACAAGAGGGAAAGGAGAGAACCAATTCCCACAAGTTGTCCTCTGACCCTCCCATGTGCTCCATAATGCTTGCACACACCCCCAAAAAACAAATAAATAATTTAAAAAGCAACTGGATAACAAAAATTCTTACAAGTAAGTAGGGCAAAGTTTGAGCTCAGTGTCTCTCATTTTGTGCCACAGCCATTCTGAAGGCAGTGTGACCTCAGCCTCAGGAGGTGGCCCTGACGGTTGCTCAGAGGCCCCGCTGTTTTGCTTGACCAGAGGTTTCTAAGAGATTGATTTGAGGGGAAGTTTTTTACTGATTTCCAGAAAAGTTCTCTCTGGCATAGAATCCATTGGTGGTCACTCAAATCAGCCAGGCTGTCCTGATTGCTCTTGAGGGCTTGCAATTGGGAAGAGACCTACTGGGCACAGCAGAGTAGCGGGGTATGGAATTCTAGCGGCTGGCAGAGGGGATTGATGGAGAACGTGAGCTGGGAAATTTTCTTGAGTCTCTGGATTCACTTGTGAATTACTGTACTTGCTTTGGTTTAAGGTGCTTTGTATAGAATTGGGGTTTTGGTTATATGTTTGAAAGCACACTCCGAGATAGATATCCAAATGGGATCAGTGGTTAGCGGGCTCTAGGTGAGGCCTGATGTGAAAGTGTCATTTATTTGCCTGAAGTAATTGTAGTCTCAGAGGCTTACTGCCTCTGTCTGCAAACCTAGGCCTAGTCCTAGAAGCTTCTAGCCTCCGTACAATCTAATGTAGGCCTAGAATGTTTTCAGCCTCTGAGACTTACTGCTGAGTAAGGTCACCCTTTCTAGCTCTTATTGATCTCTGGCTGGCTGGCTCAATTCAGCTATTTTGACTCAAACTGCTCTCCAAGCTGACTGACTCTAACTGACTTCTTTCGTCTTCTGACCAAATTAATCTGCTTGGCCTCAAACTAACTCTAGACATCTGTTCTAATCCTCTGGCTCCTTCTCATTCTCTGGTTCGTTCTGTCTTTATCTGTGTCTAGTTTGTTCTCTCTTCACCCTGTCTCTGTAAAACTCTCTTGGTAAAACTGCCTCTGAATTCCATGAACTCAACTCCACTGCACTGCCTCTCAACTCACTGACTCAGCCGAACTGACTGAACAGAACTGACTAGAACTCAGGGGACTGCTTGCCTCTCTGTCTCCTGGGATTAAAGGTATGTCTGCATTCCAGCCGGATCACACAGAGAAGGTCTTTGGATGTGATCTCGTGCCAGAGCAGCCTTGTTCTGAATTATATTTCCTCTACACCCTGAGGCTTTATCCCCAGTGCGTTGTTGCTCTGTTTGTGTGTGAGTGTGAGCGCATTTCAGCCTGCATGAGTTTTCGTGTGTGTGAGTTTGGAGGCCAGGGATTGACAGTGAGTATCTTCCTCAATTACTCTCCCATATTTGTTGAGACAGCGTCTGTCGCTGAACCTGGAGATTGCCCTATTCGATTCGGCTAGAGCAGCTGGCCAGCAGGCCCTGGGGTGTCTCCCGTCTCCACTGCCCAGGGCTGTGGTGACAGACTCAATTATCGCATTACCACACCTGGCTTTTATGTGCATGCGGGTGGTCCAAACTCAGGCCCTTGCATTCACATGGCAAGCGCTTTACTGACTGAGCCGTCTCCCTGGACCCAGTTTTACATTTCAGTCTTACAGTGAGCCTTATCTCTTCATGAGGTTTTCCAGGCTGGAGGCGGCTAGCTCCTCCCTCTAGTCCTCCAGCCCTTTCCACAGCACCCACTCCGTGGACAGCCACAGGACAGACGAATCTGAATTCCGCCACCTGCGTGCGTCTGCGGTCTGCTGCTTTTCCTCAGTTGCATTTATGCTTGCTGCTCTTTACCAAGAAAGGTTTATTAGGCTATCAGTGCTGCGGCAGTCTCTCGGGGTGCTGGGGATTGTGCTCACTGGGTCATCGCTGTTCTCTGGCCATGGACAACGGCTGGCTCCAGCGCCGACTTTCTGTTTGGTTTTGTTTTGGACAGTGCTTGCTTTCTAGCTTACAGAGAGCCACTTCATGCTCATCACAAGGATGGGCTATTACTATTTTACAGATAACAGACCAAAGGCCATTGGATCTACATGAAGTTTATTTATTTTATTTTATTTTATTTTATTTTATTTTATTTTATTTTATTTTATTTTATTTTATTTTATTTTATTTTATTTTTTGAGATAGCGTTTCACCATGTAGCCCTGGCTGTCCTGGAATTCACTCTGTAGACCAGGCTGGCCTCGACCTCACAAGAGATCCCCCTGCCTCTGCCTTCCGAGTGCTGGGATCAAAGGTGTGCACCACCATGCCTGGCTTCACATTAAATTTTATACTGACATCCCAAATCCTTTTTTTTTTTTTTTTTTTTTTGGACTAAATAACCCCTTGCTCAGAAAGGAGCCTTTCTTTTAATATTTCTGAAACAAATGCCCCAATGTTCTCTCGGAGACCTGAATAACTCTCTCAGATCTGCTGCTGCAGGTCACGGTGGCAGGGCAACCCCCTGCCACCCCCCACCCCAGTGGGGCTGCCTCTGTCCCCCCACCCACTGCTGCCCCCTTCTCCTCTGAAGAACAGCAATTTGCCATCCGGTTAAGGCTCTTCAGGATTCACAGCCAGTGCTTCTTACTTGGCTAATTGGTGCTGGGCAGAAGCAGGAGTTTGTCTCTGTCTGTCTGCTCCAGGAAGCTTTGCAGCTACAAATGAACTGCGAAACCAGGGAGTTTCTTACTTCAGACGTGTCCACAGGATGGTTAGCTGCACAGCAGGACCCAGGGCTGGCCTGTTTCCGAGGAGAGGCATCCCCCTGACTCCGTCAAGAGTGTAAAGGGCTCCTTGGCAGTCCTGCCTGGCGGGTTAAGAAAGAATTAACTCTCCTTGCTTTCCCTGTCTGTGATGCCATGCCTGTGCACCTCACTTCAGCATATGGCTGCTCATCACTCTCTCAGCTGCTTGCCTAGCTCTCCGTCCCTGTTGCTCCATGGGTGTGATTTCATTCACATCTCCCTGATGCTGCCTGTCTCTATCCCCATGACCCACCAGTGTCTCTTTAAGGATAGCAGGACAGCTCAGCTGCACACCGCATTCTGCAGCCAGCGCCTCTGGTTATCAGGCTGATCTTTCTCCCTCACTTAAAAACATGACATAAAATTTTTCCGTGGAACATTTTGACATGGTTCTGAAAATGGCATCATGCCTCTGTCCCTTTGTCTCTTGGAGGACAAGGTGTATGTTCTGCATTCGTTTCATGTAGAATTTCGGAATTATCACAAGTTTGTTACCCCGAAACACCTGAGGAATGTCACCTCTCTTCTCTGCTCTATAGATCCTCAACGCTCACTCCTCCTGCCACTAAGCACCTTGCCTGGCTACTCAGTGTGGAAGCCTGGAGCAGCATGTGTTGCCAGACTAGAAGTTTTAAGAATAGGAGTGGGTGCAGACTTCACCCATACCATCTGAATGCATTCTTCAGTGTGCCGGCTTTGCTTTCTGGGCATTCTGAAGGGAGACAAGTGGGAAGAGAGGAGCCAGTGGGAAGAGGGTTGGTGTAATTGAGAGAAAGCTTTGAAGGCTGCCCCACAGCCCTGCCAGCACATCAGATGAGGGACAGAGGGGTTTTCCCATGCAGAAAACATGGGCTCCCCTAGCCCAGGAGTGGCTCTGTGGCTCTGTGAATTTTCTGCTGCTACCCAAGGTTTAAAAGCATGGTATATTTAGTTTCTTTTCCAAAGTTCTCTGGCTTCATTCTCATATTCTCTATGAGAAGTTCTGGTTGCTGCCCAGCCTTGCAGAAAAGCCTACACTCAGAGATTCTGAGCTATGGCCAGGGTTTGCTTTCCACTGAGTGAGAGATACAAAAGTGCAGGGCAATTGACTGTGGGTAAAATCCCACAGTCACAATCAGCTGAGATTACCCTCTCAAACCCTGGGCATCCAAGTCCCTTACTCCTTCCTCCCTAGTATCATTTCACTCTCTTTCCCTCATAGTTCAATACTTGGGTATTTGAAGGGCTCTTGGACACAAAGTATATGTTGTTCCTCTCAGATGTAATTTCCAATGACCCAACCAGCTCATTTACAGCCGATTAGCCCCCTGGGACTAAGTTGCCAGTCAGTTCATTCTTGTTTTCCACCTCGGGAAGTTCTCCACTCCACACTGAATGTGAAAGTTATCAGAATCAAAATGGAGTCACTTTTGTCAAGCTCAAACCAAACCATATATGAATAAATGAAACTGGAAAGGGATGGAGGAAATCTCATGCATCTATGAGATAACAGGAACTGTTCATAGAGGCTCTGCCAGAGCCACAACTTTGCATAAAGGTCACTGCGAAGCTACACAAAGGATGTTCCTGCAAAAATCAGTTTCATAACTGTGCAACCTTGGACTGGTGCCATTATTGCTACTGAACCTGAACAGCCTTGATTTTAATCCTTGTGGCTAAGGATTATTACAAACCTTTTTTTTTTTTTTTTAATTCTTCTCATTTTACTTAAAAACAAAAATGGCAGAAACTCTCTCTTGCCTTAACCTCTTTGAAATACCTGCACTGCAATGGTTTTGAAAAGAAGCACCATCAATCTTTTGAGAAACTCTTATTTGTTATTTAGTTTGAAAGTGTCAAGGTGACTGGAAAACTCTAGCTGTAGTCTGTTTGGTGGCTAGGAATGGCAAGGTCAACCCCTGTCCAGTGCTGTCCTCTCCCCTGTCCAGCAACACATCAGGCGAATGACAGGCTTAGTGTGGGGACAGTTCAAGGAGGCGCAAAATAGGTCTGAGAATTGGGTTTCTGCTCTGCCACTTTCGGCTCTGTCACTTTGGTTTCCTAGCCTCCGCGTCATTTTTCACATGGTTAGATTTGCTTGGAGGCGTAAAGCATTGGGGACAGTGCCTGGTGTGTGTTAAAAGCTCTAAAGCATTTTTTAAAATCTTATTTGTGTGTGTGTGAATGTGTGCATGTGTGTGTGTGTGTGTGTGTGTGTGTGTGTGTGTGTGTGTGTGTGTGTGTGTGTGCAGGTGCCCTCGAGGGCCAAACGAGGAGCTGGAGTTACGGGCAATTGTGAGCAGCCTAATGTAATATGCTGGGAACCAAACTTGGGTCCTCAGCAGGCAAGAGTATGTGATTTTAACTGCTGAGCCATCTCTTCACTGCTGGGGCCATCTCTCAGGCCCCTCTTACAGCATTTTCTACTATTTGGCTTTATAAGGACGAAATCTGCCTGGGGTGAAACTTGTCTGAGGTGAAACTTGTCAGGGTAGACACTTGCCTCATGAGGTCCTTTCCCAAGAGACTGAGAACTTGTCTCTGGGGTCCTGAACTCACCATGTGCACCCGCCTTCCTGGCATCTACCCTCAGCCTCCCTCCTCCCTCCTGCCCTTCCTCCATTACACCTTCTGGAAGGCTGCTCATCTGTTCCACTAGTCTACTTTCTCCCTCTTCCTCAGAGTTGGTGAATATAATTGCTACCTTCTTTTGGACCATAGTACTTTAAAGGGAGATTCTGGGGGCCATTCCAGAAATCTCGCTTTTCTGCCGTCCACGTGGGGATCTAGAGCCTGCATGCCATGTGATGCTGGTGCCGTAGCCCAGGCATTAGCTCCATGGGTCCTGTCTGACTGCTCAGCCTCAGGAAGGGAAGGGTAGGGATTGCTGTCTTCACCCTCAGGAGGCTCATTAGCTTGTTATACAGCTGGACACCATCTGGCTCAGGTACACACGTCCTCATCCGTGGTGGACTCCTAGAAATCTGCTGAAAATTTCACTCGTGTTTCCTTGCATGCCTCAGCCTAGAAGGGTGGTTGGTGAGAAAAGCTGAGGGGTGGCATTGCCTTCCTTTGAGAAGGTAGCGAAGTGAGACAGGGGCCCTTGGCTAGATCCCCCCGGGCTTCTGTTCTGAGTGTCAAGGGCAGACTCCATTGCCAGCTGCTGTGTGACCTTGGCTGAGTCACTTACCCTCTTTTGACTTTACTTTCCTGGTTTGTAACAGGAGGGGTTGGACAGGTTTAAAGTTGCCTTTCTTCTTTAAAGTCTGCAAGGCCGTGAGCCTTTTTAATTGTGCTGACAGCTTTAGAACGGCTAATTAATGAGAGTTTAGTGGAAACACAATTAAGTGATAATGAAGGCCTCAGAAGTACATCTCTACTTCTTGTGATGAGTTGCGCCGATGGGTGTGTTTTCCCTGAATGAGCCCCCGAGAAGAAGGACAAAGAGCCGCAGGCCCTTACCCTCTTACCTGAAGGGGCACTGAAGGAGGCCAGGAGTCAGGAACAAAGTCACACACCAGAGGAAGTAAAGTGGCCGGCTGTCCTACATTAAAGAATCCACTGACAGGAACGGACAGGGCTAGGAACCACGTGGGCGGAACGAAACTTCTGCAGGAGTGGATGAGGGTGACTTCACCGTGGTCCCCCAACATCTTTGGAGTCATGTTCTGTGCTCTTCCACCTAGTGAGACAGACAAGCCTGGAATCCTGTGTGGGTGGGTGCGTGCGAGCACGCGTCCCATGTGCACGTGTGCGTGCGTTTTGCCGGGTTTGAACCTAGAGCTTTGTTTGTTCTAGGTGTGCGCATCCCTCTTTTAACTTTTTGTTTTGAGATAAGATCTCACCAAGTTGGCTGGTCTGTCCTTAAACCTATTGGTGTAGCCTACGATGGCCCCAACCTTTGCATCTTCATGCCCCAGGCTCCAAATGCTCTGGAACTGTAGGCCTGTGCCATCAGGCTGAACGTGGAACTTTCTCACAGTTTAACGATGAGAAACAGAGGCTTGAAGCAGTTAATAGAGAGGCCAGGGAAGGGCAGGCTCTCCTGCTCCGGCACTGGGGACCCTGAGCCCATGAACTTCTCAAGGATTCTCAAAGACAGCTTGTAACTCTAGCTGCAGAGACCTTCTCTGGGAAACGGGGTATAAGCATTATGCAGAAATGCAGACTCTTCTCTGCAGAGGGAGGGAGGAAGACAGAACATTTGTCTAGGTCCTGCCCTAGAAATGCTTCACGTAATAAAATCAGGATGGCTTAAGAAATCCATTACCCCTCTGGGCCTCCCACAGCTGCCATGAGCACTGGAGGAGATGGGGGAAGAGGCCTGGGGATTGTGTTCTGTAGAGGGTGAGGTGAGACCATCTGAGCCCCACCAGCTCTCACCTTAGGTGAGTCTAGAGGGCATTGTTGGTGGAGGTAGGGGCAGAGGAGAGGTGGAGAGGAGGTGCCAGAAAATTGGGGTGGGGGGGGTGGGTGTAGATAGAGAGAGGAGCCAGGAGATAAAGGGAGAAGCTGAGGAGGAATCAAGAAGGACATAGGACCTCTACTCTAGCCCTGCCACTCACCTGGCTGTGACCTTGGGCCAAGGAGGTCCTATGCACAGTGGTTCCTACACCTGAAAGTGGAGAGGCTAACACCTCCCTGTGGTGAAGGCACAAGAGCTGGCTACAAACCATAGAGCGCCATGTAAAGTTATAGAAGGAATTTACAAGGGGCTGCTGGGTCTTGACAGAGGAGAAATGCTATTTTTCATGCCGATGTAAATAAAGAGGTTGAAGTAGGGAATAAATGGCCTGAGGTTAGACCAGGAAAAATAGCAAACAAACAAAAACCCCTCCCTTGGTGAGGCTTTTGCCCTCCCTCCAAGAGTCAGAGGACTTGAAGCCTGCCTGTGTAGCCCGCTTCTGCTTCTCTGGCTGAGTGACCTTCCGCAGGTGAGCATGAAAGCAGGGGGGGCTGGCTGCTGCTCAGGTCCCCTCCCGTAGACACACATTAGGTAAAGAGCATTTCTGGTGTTCTAGGATTCTCCGAGGAACAGAAGCATAGAATGAAAATGATGGCCGAGGACCTTGTTGCTGCTGCGTCCCCAAGGCTGGTGCCACCAGACAGTCCCAATCTGATGCTAGAAACTTAAAAAGAAAGGAGAGGATGGGCTGGAGAGATGGCTCAGTGGTTAAGAGCACTGTCTGCTCTTCCAAAGGTCATTGAGTTCAATTCCCAGCAACCACATGGTGGCTCACAACCATCTATAATGTGAACTGATTCCCTCTTCTGGCAGGTGTAAATGCAGATAGAACACTCGTATAGATAAAATAAATCTTAAAAAAAAAAAAAAGATTAAAAAAAAAGAAAGAAAGAAGAGGAAACTTGACTTTTCCTAGGTATGGTAGAGAAGAAGGTTTGTTATAAATATGTGGGAGATCATAGCTTGGGGCGGAGACATCTGGGAAAGACCTAAGTAGACCTGACCCTGAGCCATGTGGAGAGAGGTGGGAGGGGTGAAAAGAGGGAGAGAGGGAGCTAGGTGCAGCAGCCAGGAGACTCAAAGGTACAAAGAGGGTGGGTAACCAAAATGGTTGTCTTATATAGGGAAGAGCAGCCCAGTCCCCCTGAGCTGGAGAGTTCAGGGCTATAGCAGGCGATGGGTAGAGGTGATGCAAGGATATACAGTGATGGAGGAAGAATGCAGGGAGAGCGTGAAGGTCAGCATATACTTTGCTATGTTGAATAGGCACCACCGCCAATGAAACCTAGCACTTAGTCCACAGCGGAAGGCAGGGAGGTGGGAATGCCGCTTCTGATGTGGTCTAGGGGTCCGAATGGAGCAGGTAAATCAGGAGGGAAGACCAAGCAGGCCTTCCTTTCTCTGCACCCTTTCCAACTGTAAAGTGCTATAGAAGTCTGGGGCGGGTCTCCCCACATGGCTTAAGGCAATCGGGACAATGCTGCAGGCGAGGCTCCCTACTCAGGAGAGCCCGGTTGATATCAACTTGACAGTAACCATCACACTTGGACTTCTAGTTCCCAGAGAATTTCTCGATTTCTGTCAGACTGAAATCCCTTAAGTGGCTGAGAAAGCTGGTGGAAGGGGCTGGGGGGAGGGCCGTTAGTCATTCTTAGTACTGACAAATGCAACTTCAGGGAGGAAAGCAAAGGTTTGTTTGGCTCATAATCTGAGAGGGCAGATCACTGTAGTGAGGAGGTCATGGCGGCAGGAGCTTGAGTCAGCTGGCCACACTGCATTGGCGGTCAGGTCCAAGAGATGGATGCTAGGTCGAAGATTACTTTCTTCTTTATATTCATGCTGGGACTCCAGGTTGTGGGATGGTGCCAGCCATATCCAGGGTTAGTGTTCACTGGTCCGTAAACCTTTCTAGAGACGCTTCCACAGACCCACAAAGAGGTGTGTTCCCACAGTGATTCTAGTCCTGTCAAATCCATCACCTTTGCCCATCACCCGGCTGTGGTAAAACACCATAATGGAATCTCAGACCAAAGGAGGAAGAAAGAACGAGAAGGCAAAAAGGGAAAAGTCCGGATGAAGAACATTCTGGAAAGCTGAGGTGGTCCTTCCTTGGGTTGCTTGTGCCTGGATCCCATCTTGGCATGAGGCAAGGCCAAGGTGGGGAGGCACAGGGCTGGGGTCAAGGCAGCCAGCTCCCCTGGCAGGCTAGATTTATGATTTGGCTGAGCTGGGGGAGAGATGGAGCCTGCAGCCATCCAGGCCATGAAAAGCAGCCCAGTGTTTCTTGGAGGAGCCTCGGTGCCAAAGCCAGGGGCATCCATCTGGCCTCTCTGTGTAGTACATTTGTCACCCTGGAGCTCAGGGCCTGGCTCGTCTCCCTTCTGCCTTCTAAAACCATTGAGGCTAGCTCTCTCTGGTATTCTGCAGCTCCAACATGTACTGTATGTGGGCATGGGGCTGCTGCCTACCTTAGGACCCTTCATGATACCCATCCAAGCCTATCTCTTCCCAGGGTTTAAAAACCTGGCATGAGAGAAGTGCAAGGCCTTCAGAGACAGCTAGTACTCTAGTTTCTTACTGCATCCCAGGTCTGCTGCTGCTGGGGGAGGAGGGGAAGAATTGAAGTCTACATATCTGAACTCATCTTCTCAGAGAGGAAGAGACAGAGGGTCTGAGAAGACCACAAGCCAATCCAGTCATTGGGAGCATGGGAAATAGATCTCTGGCTTCCTGGCTCCCCAGTCTGATCTCCCCATAACTGGCCATCTCTTGCTCATGGTCAACCCCTCTTCCTCCATCTCAGATGTGCAACTAAACTGTTTCAGCCTTACCTCTTTGAAAGAAGCTTCAGGATGGATCCACATGAGGCCCAGGCTTGAGGTGAACCTCTGAGGTTACCTGCCCGGAGTCCACCTCTTGGCTTAGGACCTTGGGCTGTGGCTGCTCTTCTCTCCTAGGACCCTTATGGGGGTCCATAGAGTTTCTTGAAGAACATGGTCCATTTCCTTTTCTCTGTTTTGGTCTCAGAAGCTCAGCCCTTGTCTCTTGAGGCCATAGTCTGTCTGCGTTGGTTCTGGCAGCACATCCTGCCCTCATGGTTCCTGGCCTGTCTTCCAGAAGAGTCCAGACAATGCTTCTTCAGGTAAAGGGCTCCCCCAACCCCAGAACTCTATGCCCTTGCTCTCAGAGGCTCCCAGGTTCTCTTTGCCAGCTTCATCACACTATTCTATGTTCTGCCTTTGGTGCTGGGCTTGGTGCCTTCACCCTGGATGTATAAATCCAGTCGCTTTGCTTTTCTTAAATACCTTGACTTCCTAGACCTGGGTCCTTATGCATTTGCTTGAGACAGTCTTATGTAGCCTAAGCTGGCCTAGAGTGCCCTAAGTAACTAAGGATGACTTTGGAGTTCCTGATCCTCCTACCTCCAGCTTCCAAGCTGGGATCACAGATGTGTGACACCATGCCTGGTCTTCTGGGGTGCTGGGGAATTAAGCCCAAAGCTTTGTGTGTGCTGGGCAAACACTACCATCTGGAATACATCGAGAGCCTCACTCCTCTTTCTGCTGATAGCCTCCCTGGAGGCCTCCTTCCCAAAGCAGTGGTCACGTGTGGGCTCCAGCATTTTCCCCAAGGCTAGGCCTGCTGGGTAGGTAGCACCTTGATCTTCTTCTCTTATTTGATCATCCTACAAACTAGATACTTAAGGGTCTGGCTCTCTGTTTGCTTGACACAAACTGGATCGTCTGGGAAAAGGGAACCTCAGCTGGGAAAATGCCTTCGTCAGATTGGCCAGTAGGCAAACTTGTGGGGCATTTTCATTGATTAATGATTGATGTGGGAGAGTTTGGCCCACTGTGGGTGGTGCCACCCCTAGGCAGGTAGTCTTGAGTTATATGCAAAAGCAGATCGAGCAAGCTTAAGCGGTACAGTAGTCATACTGCCTAGTCAGTGAGCCTAGACAGTTTCCCAGTACAGAGCTGCCCAGTCTAGACCCTTAGACCCACCCTGGCACTGATGGTGACCGTCTGTCCTAGGACCACTAATACCAGTATCAAATGTTTCATTTGATTGCCCCCCATTGCCGCCTCCTTGTCCATTTCTCCCTACAAATCCATCAACACAAACCAAACAGGGCTGGGAAACAGGTGAATGGCATAAGCAGGAGCCTGCTGATTTCCAGGCCCGGAGTGACTAAGTAGGTTTGCCTTATTGAGGCAAGCTGCTGTCATTTCCCAAGAAGCAGAATGTTGGAGCTCGCAGATGGAGTTCTGGTCTTCTCCATGTTGGCAAAAATAAGAAGGTGGATAATCTCACAAGAAAGGGTGGAATCAAGGGCTAGATAGTATTTCCTCCATGGCTTTCCCCAGGTCTGCTGAAGGAGGCAGGCTGGACTCCCCATTCACTCTTTCCTGGGGTTAGTGTGGAGGATGGAGGTGAGGGGTGGGTGCGGGTAAATCAGGTGGTGGAAGTCGCAGAGACCCTGCTTCTTCTCTGGCCAGGGATACCTGCAACTAAAGAAGAGGCATATGGCTCTGGGCGGAGCAGGCGCTGAGACACTTCTGGGCTGACCGGGCATGGGGCAGCGTGTGTAAAATGGAAGCAGAAAGGACTGGGCTGGAGCTAGGCTGATCCATGCTGCCAGGTTTTTGGAAATGCTGTCGCTTCTGAAGCTGACCCTCAAGGGCGTTCAGCAGAGGGGGATGACTACTGACCGCATCTGCTATGGGGGAGACAGGAGCAGACCAGTGGCATTGTCATCCTCAGGCCGGGTAGGCAGGCTGGCCAAGCAGAGGGATGGGGAGGAAGGCATATTGAGTCATCTGCTTGTTCTGGAACCTAGGTATCTAAGGGAACCTATCAATGGGCTCAAAAACCCATTGGTTTGGGTTTGGGATGGAGATTAGGGAGGGAACCCTGATACACCCTGCTTCTCATCTTCTTCTCTAGATAAACACACACACACACTGAAACACACACATACATGAAGACACACCCAGACATTCAACACAGGTACATACAGACAGTCTCTCTCTCTCTCTCTCTCTCTCTCTCTCTCTCTCTCTTTTTCTCTCTCTCTCTCTCGGCTCTGGGTCTCTCACTGCTTGTGTGTTGCAGTGTTTCTTTTTGGGGGGGGGCTTAGCAAACCACTCCATGTAGATAAATCATCTTTAACCACCTCTGGGCTGCCTTTGAGGGAATTTGGGAGAGGAGGCCAGCCTTTAGTGGGGTGGCCCAGGGCCCAGCCATCTGGGAGGACGGCCCGGGAGCTGACGACTGGAGTGCCACCACTGAGATTGGAGGGCTGTTCGCAGGGCTTTTGTTTTCTGCTGGGAGCGAGGCTGGGCAGTGCCAGAGACAATTAGAGCTGGTCAGAACCCGACTCCAGCACCGTGCCTTGCTTTCCCTGGGGCTGGACTCATCCACCCGGAGCTGCCAGGCAGGATGGAGATGTTTTTCTGCTGATCCCACTGGAGTGCAGTATCCTGGATCGATTTTGCAGGCAAATGTTTTCCCTCTGCTCAGCAGACCTGTCCTAGCTCTCCCGGGCTGAGGACATTGGCAGGCCCTGGAGCTCTGGTCCCTCCTCCACCGCTCCCTGGGACCAGGGGGCCTACGTGGTCACAGCCCTGATCTGAGCTGGATTCTGAGCTCTGCCTCTGGAGCTGGGTGGCCATCCAGGCTGGTGTGCCTAGGAGTACATCTCCTGTCTACCATCTCTTTTCTCCACACAAGTCCAAGCTGCTCGTGGTGATACTAGCACAGATCCCCCTTTCTACACCGAATCCCACAGACAAGCCCCGAGGCTTTACAGGGACTGCGCCATGACTTGGCTTTGTGCTGACTGAGTGGAGGAAACCTAGGGAGGAGAGCCCACGTGGGATGAGGAAGAAGAATGCTAGGGGCTGGGATGGAGGCGAGAGGGGGTCCTGCAGCTAGTTGTCTTCAGAGTAAAGACCTCGACGGGGAAGTTTCTTACACTTGGTTGTATAAAAAATGCATTCTAAGAGTGCATGGAGGGGGCTGTGGAGATGGCTCAGTGGTTAAGAGCACCTAACATTTTTCCAGAGGACCAGGGCTTGGGTCCCAGCACCTTACGTGGATGCTCACAACTGCCAGTGGCTTCAGTTCTTCATGGACCAGGCAGGCACATAGTACACGTACATACGTGAAGGCCGAACACTCGTACGCACTAGGTAGCTACATCCAAAGTAAAAGTGCGAGGACAGCGACCTGTCTGGTCTCACAGGTGCTCTAGGTTTGGGGAGCCAGTGCGGGCCTTTGCCAACAAGGCCGTGCTGGTTGAAAGGCTGGAGGGCAGAGGAAGAGCTGGCACTTTCCCATTCTGTGGCTCTGCATTCTCCACCATGACATCACCACCCTGGAACCTCTGAGAAGGTTTCTGCCCTTCTGCTTGCTTCCTTAGGAGGTCCTGTCTCCTCTCTGCCCCTCACCCCCACCTCCTGGGCTTCTTTCTGCTTCCCTGGAAGGTGAAGGTGACATCAGGCTGGAGGAACAGATATCTAAATAATCTTTTTCTTCTAACATTGACAAATCCCATCTGGAATGCATATAAAATAAGAGAAAAATATGGCTGGTGTGTGTGTGTGTGTGTGTGTGTGTGTGTGTGTGTGTGTGTGTGTGTTACAGCTTTGGGACTTGGGGACCGTTTCACAGCTGTGCTCCTACCCTCATCTTGGAGGGAAGGCTGTTTCCAGGTTGGGCTGCCTCTAGACAGAGAGAGAGGTCTCAAGGTTGCTATGCTGAAGGAATTGGCTTCCAGCATCCCTCCACGGGCTCTTCTGTCTTCCACCTCCACGGTGTTAGGAGGACAGGCTGTCTAGCTTCCTGTGCGTGCCTGTGACCCTGCCTTCTCTCATGACTGTGTGGGCTTTGTGTGTGTTGCTGGCCGTTTGATATGATGAGTGTTTTGGACAAGATAACCTCTGAGGTCCCGCCGGGAACAGTTCCAAGTTTCTAGAGCATTGTTGAGAGGTCAAGGCTGAAGTGCACCCTGACCCAGCTCTCAATATATCTCAATCTTCCTGTCTGAAAATCCGAGGCGAGATTGGAGGACCACAATCCTGACTCACGTGAGGACCCTTTCCTTGCCACTCAGCACTGATGGCAGGGAGATGGCGGCTGTGTTGTGGGCAGAGTTTCTTAAAAACACTGCTATAATTTGGGATGGTTCTCAACTGAAGAGGAACATCCCCTGCCAGTAGCATCTTGATTTGTGCCAACCAAACTGGTCCTAGACATTGCCGAAGGACCTCAGAAGGCAAAAGCACGCCTAGGCGAGAATGATGAGTCCACATTAGCTCTGCTACTGGGCATCTATTGTCACTGGATCTTCATCTGGCCTTGGCCCTCATGACACCAGGTCTATCAGAGACAGCTGAACCATGGTCTCTGTGGCTTAGGAGAGCATCTGGGCTCTGGGTTTTGGGGATCTTGTCATGCATGGTCTTACATAGTCTAGGCTGAAGAACTATTTCCATGGTTACTAAGCTACGGACTTCCAAGTGCAAATGTGGAGGAGAGGCTGAGATTCTCCTCCTCTGAGGTGTGAAGTCTGGCAAGGAAAATCCCACTGAAGACTACCACTGGGCCTGCCTGTCTAGAAGCCAAAGTGTCATCAAGGCCAGGACAGGTGTAGATCTGTACAAATGGTTTGGAGACCTGCCTGCACAGCTGGCTGGATGAGCCAAACATCCTGTCATGTGCCAATAAAGAAGTAAGCCAACTGATCCAGGGTGACGGCACATGCCTGTAATACTAGCATATGGGAGGTAGAGGCAGTAGAGTTCAGAGTTCAAGGCTAGCTCTGGCTGTATAGCAAATTGAAGGCCAGCATCAGTTACAAGAGACTCTGTCGTCTCAAAACAACAAACAAACAAACAAAAAGAAGAGGAAGAGGAGAACGGAGAAGGAGGAGGAGGGATGGGAGGAAAATGAGGAGAGGAGGAGGATGAGACAATGATGGTCACCAACTGAGGACTTTCTGTGCCTTGCTGGGAGTGCATCACCGTGTCATACAGAATACCACTGAGGAAGCATAAATGAGGGCCAAAGTAACCTCTTGACTCGGGCTCCATGGAGGAGATGTTTCAGAGGCTGTAATCCAAGGCACAGTCAGCAGTGTGATTCGTGTGCACACGCTCTCTGTGACAAGCTTGGATCTTTTTTCTTAGTTGGCAAGTGCGTTTGAGTGTCTCCCTTTTCTCATGCCTCCCATCTCCTGTGCTAAAATGTGTCTCCATCGCTGAAAGGCAGCTCCCCACCCCCTTAGCACCGAGGAAGGACTCACGGGTAGCCCCGTATTGCAGAAAACTCACAGCCTGATTCTGATACATAGAATGGAGCTGAGAGGTACCTCTGGTGCTACAGAGAAGCAAACTGCTTGCTAGCCAGCCTGCTGGGCTCTGTGATGCCCACAGGATCCACTTGAGACACATTTGGTTGGGATGATGCCAGATAGTGGTAGGTGAGTTTACATCCCCTCAACAGATAATTGCTAAAGAGCAGAGACCAGAGGTGATGGACTTTTGGGAGAATAAGCAACCTGGAAGAGTACAGCCTACTGAGCTCATAACCCCAGTCTGTATGGCCCGACTACACAAAATCTATCCCCCAGCAGAAATTTGAGGGTCCCCGCCTCCCCTTTTCTAGATTTTTTTTTTCTTCTCCCTCATTAAGCTAGTTTTCTCTGCACAGTTCAATGGGAATGAGAGCAGGGAGAGAAATCTTACCAGACAGATAGCTTTAGGGCCATATACAGCGCCATGGCTCACAACACTCTGCCTCTAGAGTAAGGGTGTCCTGGGGTTTACAAGCCCCTGGCCCAGGGACAGAGCTGGCTTCCACCTGTGCTGCCAGTGGTTTGGGGCTGGGCTCTGTGTCTTCCTGGACTGGTGTTAGGTTTGCTCAGAGTAATGCAAGGATCAAGAGGTTTTCTTGAGTGCCAGAGGACCAGAGTGCTCACGAAGAGGGTTGAGTTTAGACACAAGACCAGGAAGTCCTCCCGAGGGCGCTGGTAGGCCAGTCTAGAGCGCACCCAGGTTCTAAGCCGGGACCATGACTCTGCAGCCCTGTGTGAGGTCCTTCCTCTCACACCTGAGCTTGGATGGCAGCAGCAGCAGACGCCGCACTCCATGTCCTTCTCGGAGCCAACAGGGCAGGTCTGTGTGGCTCCAGGGGAGCAATGGGGACATGAAGACTCCCATCTGAAACGAGGCGGGACAGAAGAACCATGAAGTGGGCACTGAGAACGTGTTCTGGTCAGAGGTAAAAGGGCCTCTTCCTTGATGGGACAGGGAGAGAGATGTGCAAAGGCGAGAATGACATGGGGCAGTGACAGACTCCAGCTGCTAACAGAGGCCTGCCAACTTTCCCAGCCAGGCCGCTCAGGCGGAAGGCTCACACAGGTGTGATTAGGAGGTACTGGCCTTTAAGGCCTGTTCGCTGTTCTTTTCTTTCGCCGATCTGCAGTGAGCGCTTACCAGCCCTCTGCTGGGTGGTGGGCACTGAGGAGAAGGGCCGAGCCTGGGGAGACGTGGGCGCCCAGATCCAGATAAGATAAATGAGATAAATTGGTTTCCTGGCTCATCTCCAAACAGAGCTTTCTGGGCCCTACCCCAAGGCCTTAGGGAGATAACAGATGTGAGGGTCAAAGTCACAGCTGAAAACAACATCCCAGGTCCCATGGATGTTTGCTAATCTCTGCCCCACTGCCCTCATTCTTTACTCTGGGTTAACCGCTTTCCGTAATCTGCTAACTCCCTCCCCACATCTTCCTCTTCTGCTGCTTAACTTTGGGGCAAACCTCTCCTCTGTGTCCCCTGGGACCCCCCCAGTGAGACCCCATTGAGTACTTGGCTTTCATTTGGGTTTGTCCTTGCCTCTCAGACTCACCCCTACACTGGGGTTTCATGCTAGATTTGGGAGCCATGCCTCCCCCTGTCCCAGGGAAAGAGGCTACCAGAGCCCGGCTCTGCCATCAGCCCCCCCCCATCACTCAGCTGGAGCAGCTGGTCTCACAGCAAGGACCACGAAGCAGCGGGGACTTGTTAGAAAGTTCAGGGTCGGTGTGGGAATGCGAGAACACATCTGGACTCCCAGCCCTTGAGAGGCTGAGACAGGAGGATTGCCCCAGGTTGGAAGCTATCGTAGCGGTACACGACAAAATCCTACCTCAAATATATGTGGGCCCAGGGTCCAGCAAGCAGGTGATGGAGAGCAGCTGGGCTGGACTGTTTGCCTAAGTCACCTCCAGGGCCCCCTAGAATTTTAGTTCCATTCTCTCTCTCATCTCCTCCCAGCTTGCAACTCTGGCGACTCCCACAAGTCCTGTGACTACATTCTAGACCACCGACTGTTATCTTAAGGGAGTCCGGTACAGGCTCAAAATCTCTCACACACAAACCCGCCCCCCACCATCCTCTTCTTGCCCAAATCCCCCACCCACTCAACTCCTTGAGGCCTTGGCCTGCTCCCCAGATTTCCTCCCAAACTGATATTTTATGTAGGAACATCCCTATTCTCATGGAGGGTGCATTAAGGTTTGGGGGGGAAATGTCAAACTGACTTTGAAGAGGGTGGAGTGAATGCAGGGGTTAACCCGGGCTGAGAGATTTGCCTGACTTTTTCCCAGTCTCTCTCACCCGCCCCCAACCCCCGGCTTTCTGGAGGAGGCTGCTGAGGTGGCCCCACCATCAAATGAGCGATTTGGGGCTATCCCCTGCTCACAGCCCCCTGTGTAGCCTTACAGGATGCTACAGTGTAAACACATCTGCCCTTTCAGTGCTTCTGGTGAGAGCTGGACGGGAGATTTTCACATTCTGCCTCACCTGGGTCCCCAGAGAAACGGTGTGCGCTATCGTCTCTCTCCTGCTGCTGGCATTTAGCCGGTTGCTGGGTTAATTCGAGCAATACTAATAACCGGTTTGCAGGGAGGAGACCCCTCACAGTCCCTTAAATCCTGCTCTCCGGGGCACTGATAACAGACTAAAGAATCCTGTTGGGGGGCCCCCTGCAGCCATCCAAACACTGTGCGTTCAAACCTGTGTGGCTGGATCCGGCCAAGACACCAAAAGAAACCGAACCTCCGTGTGGTGAGGTCGGACAGAGCTGTGACTATAGCGTTTAGAAGGGCTCCCCCTCTCCCGCTGCCCGCTACCCACCGCCCACGGCTTCGCTTTCCTGCCCCTCCTGTCTTCCCCCCTGGGTTAGATGGAGGGCGTCAGTCTCCCGCTGGCCGTCCACTACCGGCCCATCTAGCTCTATCAGATCAAGCTCCCCCGTTCCTTTTTCGGCTGCTTCTGCGAGGGCCTGGGCCCCAGTGGAGACCCCTCCGGGCCTCTGTGCCGTCTCCAAGGAGCCTGGAAGAAATGCGGTGTGAGAAAACAGCCTTCCCGCCCTTCCCCCACCGTGCTCTTCTTGCCCAGGTCCCCCACCCACTCAGCTCCTCGAGGCCTGGCCTGCTCCCTCCTTGCCCTCCCAAGCTCATGTTTTATGCAGGAACATCCCCATTCTCATGGAAAGTGCAGCAAAGTTTGGGAAAGAATGTCAAACCGCTTTGGAAGAGGGTGGAGCGAATGCGGGGTTATGGGGTTAACCTTGGCGGAGAGATTTCCCTGGCTGAGTGGATGCTCCTCAGGGTGTGTGTGTGTTTGTGTGTGTGTGTTTGTGTGTGTGTGTGTGTGTCTGTGTCTGTGTGTCTGTGTGTGTGTGTTTGAGTCTCCGTGTGCCTGTGTCTCTGTGTGTGTGTGTCTGTATGCCTGTGTCTGTGTGTGTGCGCACACTTGTGTCTCTGTGGCTGTGTGTGCCTGTGGCTGTGTGTACGTGTGTGTGTATATGTGTGTGTGTTTGTGTTCCAACACTCAAGACTCACTCCCACATTTTACATAGCCCTCTGGAGCCTGCCTCAGCCCCAGTGACCTTGTCACCAGAAGGAGCTGGTGTTCTTTTTGTTTGTTTTCAAATATTAAAAGAAAAAATAAAATTTGGTAAGACTTTGGTCTGGAAAATGTTCACAGGCTCAGGGCCCCCTATGTTTCTGAAATATAAAAGCGGGTGAATTCCATTGGTTTAAAACCTGGGGTCACAGTGGTTAGCTGTGTCTAAGTGAGCGCTGCTTCAGGATGCTCAGCTACGAACTCCAAGCTTCCCAGTGTAAAAGCCCCTGTCCTTTCAGGAGCCTGGTGGCCCCTCCCTTCCAATTCCGACAGTTTGTGAGAAGTGGGCAAAACCTTGAAGAGAAGAGTCCTTCAAGTCTTCAGCACACTCGGTGTAAGACAAAAGACAGCTTTATGTTTTCTGGTGAAGACAAGCTCTTCTTGTCAGCATGGGAATTGTGAGAAGGAAGGAGGGAAACCTTCAGATCTCAGTGCATAAGATTTGCTCGCTAGGACTTCAACTAATCAGGCTCATTCTCTCAGCCCTCACCTGGACTCATTTCTGCTGCTTCTTCCTTTTTTCTTTTGTCTCCTGAAGACTGAAGGTTGGCCTACACTGAGGCAAACTTCCCTTTCTTTTTACATGTTAATTTATTCCTTGATTGTAGCTTTTTTTTCCCCTCAAATGTGAGCCTGTGCCTTTCACATGTCTTAGGGCTCTGAGGAGACAGAAGGGAACACTGGAGTCATGTGGCCACCAGAGGAGGGGGTCAGCTTAAGAGACCTTTCCAGTTCTCACTGGCCCAAACCTCTGTCTGCACCTTTGAAACTTGGGGAGGGTGATCTACGAAATGCTGTAGCCACCCCATCCCCTGCCCGGCTTCTCCCTCTCCACTGACCTCCCATCCCTGACCCACTACTTTTACAATCATTTCAATTACTGAGGACAAAATTTCCTCATTTTTTCTTTCATTGAAGTAATAATTTTATTTTCTTCTGTACTTGTGAATGGAAATGTACTAGGATTCCCAAGAACAATCGATTTTTTTTTCTGTAGGTCATTTGGAAAGGAATGTCAAACAAGTTGCCGCCTTACATGCACACAGGAAGATTGATGGGGCTTGTCTGCTTTTAAATCTTATGGCATGCTTTTTAGAAATAGTTTGGGCTCGTTAAAACACCCTATTCTAAGCACTGTATTCATTCTAAAAAAGTTTTAGAATCCAGAATTGTAATCAGAGTCATATATTTCAAAGAAGTCTTTGGGACCAAACAGAGGAGGGAAATATATATATATTTCTGTATTTTTCCTAGGCCTCCTTCACATTTTCAGTCTTGTCCCTGGGGACTCCTATGCTGGGCAAATTTAGAATAAAATCTACTTTGCACTCTCCTCCTCAGTGGCTTCCTTTGTCGTTATTCTTGAAGAAAAAAACATGTGTGATGTGCCTAGAATCCTTCCACGGGTTTCTGTTGGAGGAGAAATGCCCAAGAGCTCCAAAGAATAGAGAGCAGAGACCTAGCCCAAACCAACCATGGGCAGACGGCAAGAGCTCCTTTTGCGAGGAGCTTCTGACTGACAAAGAGGGAGAAACTAATGGCAAGTTGCGACTCCTGTAGCAATGACTTTACCCCACCACTCCACAGTAAGACTTTAGGGGGCTTCCAAGCACTTTGCCTTCCTAAGCTACAGTGATGTGAAAGGGAGGGCTCCCTGAGCCTTTGGACCATGTCTGCAGCCCTGGGGATTGGCTCCACAGGAATGGGTTTATAGGGCCACTTGTTGAGAGTCAGTGACAGAGGAGAGAGAAATCCTCTGGCAGTGTGTGTAGGGAGGAGAAGGTGGCCTGGTTCAGCCCTGCCCGCTGTTCATTTGGCACAGCAGGCTGGGATATGAGGCTGACGAATTAGTTTCCTAGCAAAGCCAAACTGGGAGCGACCTGCCCTCCTCTGTCCTTCCTCCTCTTCCTGATGCATCCCTCCCCCGGCCTCCACAGCAAGAAACTGAAAGCCTAGGGAGCCATTTGTTTCTTGTTGCTAGTTCTGGGCTGAGGAGATGATGGAGGCAACAGTTCCTGTCTATCTCCATTGTTGTTTGGGTGACATTAGGGCCCTCCAGCCCCTAGGACTGGGGAATTGGTAAGGAGACTGCCTCCTTACCTCACCAATGACCACTGTCTCAAGCCAAATCCCATATCTCCAACACCCGGCACAACACGAACATGCCGGATGCTGTCTGGAAGCTCGCAGGGCCCCAGCTTGCTGTTGGCTCACGTTCTCCAGCCACACCTAAAAGGTAGTCTAAAAAGTTCCCTTGAGCATGGGCCACAACCACAGGCTCCAGCCAACTGTATATAGCAGAGTTCAGGGCTCACCAGGGGCATTCAAGGGATGGGATTGTTCACCCCAAGGAAGAGCTCCACGGATAGGGGTACCATAGAGATGACACAAGTGAGTGGCTGCTTTTATGCTCAGATTTAGTTTTTCTTTTCGTTTTTTTAAGCTTTGAAATATTGTTAAGACTGAAACAGAAAGCCACCCAAAGTAGGCGTTTCAATAAAGAAGTAAATACGAAGTTAGCCTCCTTACACACACACACACACACACATGCAGGCACACTGCCCAGGTCAAGAGAGATTTCTGGCAGCTTGCTCTTGAAGTTTCTCTGAGATCTTATCTCCACCTCCTCTCTCCCTAGGGTTGCTAGACCCCCTGTGTATCTTTCCAGGTTGATGTGTTTATCTTGATGGTTTAGATAGAGGAGGCAAGGCCTCGGCGTCCACAGCTCTGAACAGCACACACCACAGCATCTCTGCTTGAAAAGATCAGAGTTAGAGCAGAAAAAGAATTTCTAGCGTTTGAAAGGACTAGAAATGGGGGACCTAGAGATAGAAAGAAAGAAAAAAAAATCAAGGGAAACCACCATATCCTTGAGATGACTCACATGCTGTTTCAGTGGGGGGTAGGAGGTGAAGGAAGGCCCGTGAAACATCACCCAGGGCCAGGGACTGCCTTCCAGGTGTGAGCCTGGCTGTGCAGCCAAGGGCTCTGTAATTGCTGTAACTGATGGAGAAGGGGCATGGAGACCCATGGTCACCCCATCTTGCAGCAGCCCTGCCTGGCCAGCCTTGGCCTGCCTGGGTCTGGGTCCCCTCCTTCCATGGTCGGAGGCATGCTCTCATTCCTGAAAGCCTTTAATCCTGCCTGAGCCGCTCAGAGAGAGTGATTCTCCAGAGAGAGAATGACCGGCTGGTGGACAGGCCTGGGATCTGAGCCCACCCCATTCCCGGGTGACCAGGGCAGCCGAACAAACACAGTCTGGCCCCAGTCCCAAGAGACACCAGGCGAGGTGCCTGGAGGAAATGGGGCAGTGGAATACGAAGAAACTGAATGGTCTCCCCGCTTTCTTCCTATTCAGTGCGTGGTTTCCATGGGGCTCCAAGTGTGTTTATAGGCAGGAGATCTGGGGGCGGCAGCGAGGGGGGAGTCTTTGGGGTTCTGGGGCTCTGGGTTGCAAGGAGACAAGAAAGACAAGGGTGGGAAGGGGAGGGAGAAGCCTAGGGTACTTGGAAAAAAAAAAACAAATAAAAAGTTGGCTGATGAATGCTTTTTGCTAGCCGTAGTCAATTCTTAATTACCCCCGTAATGGGAGGCAGCGGTGGCAAGAATGATTCAAAGCACCAAGTAATCCCAGACCATTTAAATGACAGGATTTTTAAAAGACAGGGAAGGAGGTTTTCCTTCCTAATGATGTCTGGCTCAAGCTCATGTTCAATGAGGGGAGTATTAACAGCGAGCTCTCCGGGGACCAGGGCTTATTTAACATGTTTATAAATTATTTAGGGTTCACATTTCCTGATTTTGTGAACGGGTGCCGTGAAGGAAGGAGGGAGGCTGTGAAGGACAAGGGACTTCCCGGAGGAAGTCCCTGAGAGGGCGCTATGGGAGACACAGAGGCGGGGGACTAACCCGCAACCCCAAACCTGTGGCTAGAAGAAGCTGCTCTAAGGCATCTCACGACTCCCAGTCTCTCCTGAATTGAGTGCGCTCGAGGCCCCTGTAGTCAGGTCCCCCTGCCACCACACCCGTCACTCCGGCCGTGCTCCTGATGCGACCCTGCCACACTGCTGCTGAGACAAGGTCTGGGGCCAGGCTTGTGGCTTGAGTTCTTCTGTTTATGTCACACTGGATCCTGGCTGCCACCCAAACCTGCCTCTTGCCTGCTTCTACAGCGTGGCTTCCGCAGCGTCTCCTAGCCGTGGGCAGGATTCTGTGATTTCCAACAGCCCCTCTCCACTCTCCCGGAGCCTTCCAGACTCACTGCTCAAGCACCCTGGCTGTGAGCCTCCCCTGGCTTGGCTCAGGCTCTGAGGTGTCCCGGTCTCCTTTTCGGCCCAGATGCCTCCAGAGCCCCAGACACAGCCTGTCTGGGATGTGTCCAGAGGTTAGCTGAGAAGAATGGGAGCCTCCTCTGGAAACGAAGTCTCAGCTTGGCTCTGGCTGTCAGGGTCATCCAGAGGTGGGGTGCACTGCTTTCAAGCCCTTGAAAGCAGAGCTTGAGGGTTGTAAATGTAAGGTCAACCTGCCTCCATAATCGTGATAGCGACAATCTGATGACTCATACAACGTGGGTGAATTATTTCTTTCATGAGAGTAAGCGTGCATATCTATGTGAGTGTTTGCCACATGCATGTGGTTGCCCACAGAGGCCAGAGGAAAGTGTTGGATCTCCTGAAATTAGAATTATAGGCACTTTTGAGTTTCTCGATGTAGAGGGTGGATGCTGAACTTGGATCTTCTAGCAGAACAATATGTGCTCTTAATCACCGGGCCATCTCTTCGGCTCCAATCTTAATTTTTATTTTTTATGTTTATAGGCATTTGCCTGCACCTGTGTGTATGCGCCATCTGTGTGCAGTCCCCACAGAGTCCAGAAGGGGGCACCGGATCCCCTGGTACTGGAGTTACAGATGATTACAGGGTACCATGTGGGTGCTGGGACCCAAACTTGGGTGCTCTGCAAAAGCAGTAAGTGCTCTTAACTCTGAGCCATCTCCCCAGCTCCAACATGTATTATTGTTGAGGACATCATGCTAAGTGAAGTAGTCCTGTCACAAGAGGACACACACTGCATGATTCCGCTGGTGTGCAGCACTTGCAAGAGGCTCCATCAGAGACAGAAATAGAATGCTGCATCTCGGAGCAGGGAGAGTGGAGATTGGAGTTACGGTCTAACGGGCTCAGGGGTTCAGCTAGAGAAAATGAAAAAGTCTGGAGATGGATGGTGACGGCAACACAGCTTTGTGAATGTGCCTAATGCCACTGAACTGTGCACATCAAGAGCGAAACGGTCCATTTCATGTTCTGTGTATTTTTACCGAGATAATAAACAGTAGCAGTAATTTGGGCTGTTGTCCTGCTTCTGGGAAGAGCACTGCTGGCGGAAATGAGCACCAGCCTTGGCCTTGAAGCTATGCAGAGAAGGTGGATTTGCAGTTGCCTCTGCCTAGCCCAGAGTCCCACACGTCCACGATCGGGGAAAGCCTTCATAGGTCAAAGATTGGCCTGTGAAGGAAACAGGGGGAGGCCACTGGGTAGGGGACACAAAGGGTAAACACGAGGACCTGCATGCAGATTCCCAGAACCTATGTGAAGCTGAGCACGTAGCAAGCGTCTGTAATCCTGGTGTGAGATGGTAGGCAGAGGCAGGAGAATGGATCTCTAGATGGTCACAGTCCGTCCCCCTCCTTCCAGCCTGGTATAGAGAGCAGAAAATATCAAAGAGATTCTCTCCCAAACAAAGTGGAAGGCTAGGATCAATCCAAGGCTGTCTTCAGACCCCCACCCTCACACATGCTGTGAACACAAACAAATACTCAAAGCACTAGGGCAGAGCAGGCCCCCATCAGAGACAGCTCTGGAAACCCACCGGACAGGCTCTGGCTAGCAGGACTGCAGACGCCCATCACAGCCCCGCACCCCTAAACACCCATCCTGGCCGCCATGCCCTAATGCTTCCACGGCATCCCTGAACCTACTCCTATATTTAGCTTACACCAGCTCTGAGGGCAACATGGTCCATATAAGTTAGCTACCTGCTGTGTAAACAGCATTTGCTTTCATTTGTGCTGATGCTGCCTTCTGCCTACTTCTGGGTCCACCCTCCCTCCCTTGCTCCGATTGCAGGCACTTGGAGGTCAAAGCCACATGTCCCTCAGCCACAGCCTCGACGGCAGGATTCGCAGTTGGGACATTCTTCCCCCACCCCCACTTTCATAGGTCTGTCCTGAACGGAATCAAGATGTTCACACCCTCTCCAGAAAGACAATCCCTTCCAGGAAGAACAGAGCCTACATACAATCTGGAGAGAGCCAGATGTGGTGCTGTCTCAGAGGTCAGCTTCGTGACTGGTCAGTTTGGGGAACCCAGCGGGTGAGGACAAGGCTTTGGGGGGTGCATTCTGCCTAGCCGTGACTTTATTTATCTTCCCCTAAATGTGTGACCCCACAGAGGCGGGGTACTGTGAAGCTGACACTCGAGTTAGGGCTAGCGGGATGTTTGTTCAGCACACACAACAGCTGACTGACATTTCATCATTTGGAAGGTTTGGATGTCATCCCCATATACCGCGAGACGCTGCTGGTTCCTTCCTCCATTCGAAAAGGGCTCATTTAAGAGAGAGAGAACGAGGGGAGGGGGCACAGTTGCCACAGCACATATGTGGAGGGCAAAGGATAATGTGAGGAAACTGGTTCTTTCCTTCCATTATCTGGGTTCTAGGGATCGAACTCAGATCAAGCACTTTGGTAGCAATCACCTTTACTGGCTGAGCCACGTCGCTGACCCTAGTCTGTTGTTTTGATTCTCATATTTCTTCTTCTGGTTTTCTTTTTTTTCTTTTTTGTTTTTTTTTTCAAGACAGGGTTTCTCTGTGTAGCCTTGGCTATGCTGGGCTCACTGGCCTTGAACTCACAGAGATTCACCTGCCTTTGCCTCCCAGAGTGCTGGGATTACAGGCATGCGCCACTCTGCCCAGCGATGGTTCCGACATTTCTTATTGGTGGGGTTGTCTTACTCTGTCCTTAAAAAAATAAGACCTTTCTGCTTATGCCCTCAACTTATACCTCTCTAAAGATCTGCAGTCTTCGCACCCCGACTTTTAACCCATTTTATCTCACTGTTTATCTTCAAGGCAATGGAGCCTACTCTACTATCATTTCTGTCCTCTCTTTCTTTTTTTCAAAATATTTTATTATTTGCTGGATGGTGTGGGGGATTGTCTGCCTGTATGTCTGTGTAGTGCACTTGGATGCTAGAAGACAGCATCAGATCCCCTGGAACTGGAATTACAAACAGTCATAAGACACCATGAGGGTGCTGGGGATTGAACTTGGGTCCTCTGGAAGAGTAGCCAGAACTCTTCACCACTGAGCCACAGCTCCAGCCCCTCTAGCCTTTCTTTACAAAGTGTTCTCTGCATCTGATCACCCACTCTGTGAAGCCACTTCCCAGCTACCCTTTAAGGTCAGGCTGATGAGGGTTGGGCAGGACTGGGTAAAGTGAGTCCGGGGCATGTTTGAAGTCACATGGGAGGATGGCTACAGAACATTTTGGAGCTTGGGGCATGTCAGCAGGTGTCAGGAGCTGCAAGAGTGAGCCACCTGCCACTTTTCCTTACTTGACCACCCCCTTCGCTCAGCTGAACAGAAAACACAAATGTATTGAGCTCCTTCACCGCGCGACAGGCAAGGTGCTAAAGATGACAGGTCCCTGTAGGATGCTTGCTCTTCCGGCTCTGCCCTGGAGAGGACTTGGCAGGGATCTCACCATCCTACCTGGCTGATACCTCTGTCCCCTGCAGCCTTTTGATCTTTCCAGGTGACTCGTAATGCTGGGGCTGAGACCTAAGCAACTGTCCAGTTTCTGGTTGGGGCAGCACCCCTCCACTCCCATTTTACCCACGCAGCTGTTAGTTTTTTTGTTTTTCCTCCCCGAGGGGATGACATTATCTGTGACCCACGGAACCACTAGCATACATTAAAAATCGAGCTGTGTCATAATGGGCTTCTGCTGCCCGGGATTGATTTTCTTCCTTTCTGAAAGCACTTGGGATGCCGTGTGGGTCCCCACAGCCCTGTGCCCTGCCTCCCCAGCCGGCCTGTGTGCATTCAGCTGCTGGCATCCCTTCCCCAGCTGAGTGAGCGCTTCTTTTCAGGGGCAGCGGAGTGCGCGCGGATTCCCAAGCCATGATCTCATCCCTGTGTGGGAGGCCAAGCACGTCCACCCCAGCGACTCTCACAGAGGAGCGCCCTGAGTGTTGGTTTGGGGCTGGTTCAGGGGTTTGTCCTCTGGGGGTCTTGCCCTCTATCTGTAGCTTTGAATCCTGTTTCTGTCTGCAAACTCACCTGTAGATTCCTCACCTGAGACCACACTGTCCTCTACTCTACTGTCCACTGCACTACCCGAGCCCAGGGACACAGTCTGGCTACAGAGTCCTTTCTGCCTATGCTCTTACCTCCAGCATCTCTTTAGCTTCCCAAAGAGGGCGGTGGAGCCCCTGGATTGGAACCATCTGGAGGGATTCCGAGAGTGCCGGCTGCTGGGCTCTGTGCCAGACCTGAGGCATCAGAATCTGGTGGGGGTTGGGGTAGGGAAGGGATCTGCATTTTAAAAGAGCTCTCCCAACTGATAACCTTGGGGCCTTAGTGTTTGAGACATAATGGCTGTCATTGCTGATTTCATATGTCAGCTATGTGTTTCGGTGTTTTTGTGAGGGTGTTTTATTTCTTTTATTTATTTGATTTTCCCAGACAGGGTTTCTCTGTGTAGCCTTGGCTGTGCTGGACTCGATTTGTAGACCAGGCTGATCTCGGACTCACAGTGATCCACCTGCCTCTGCCTCCCTGAGTGCTGGGATCACAGGAGTGCACCACCACACCCCGCTGAGGGTGTTTTACTTTGATGAGATTTAACGTTTAAATCCTAGGACCATGAGAAGCTGCTTGGCCTGAGCAGTGGTTCCTGCCTCCTAGCCCTGGCTTTTGTCTGGGTGGAGGCTTCCAAACTTGCTGTCCATCACAGAAAAGACTTTCTTGTAGAATCACCAGACTTTGCAAGTACAAATATAGAATGGTCAATTAGCTGGATATGGTGGCACATGCCTTGAACCCCAGGATTTGGGAGGCAGAGACAGGAGGATCTCTGTGAGTACCAGGACAGCCAAGGTTACAAAATTAAAGGAGGGAAGAAAGAAAGGGATGAAAAAAAAAAAGAGAAAGGGATGGATTTTAGATAGCAACAATATTACTTCAGTATAGGCATATCTCATTCAATACTTGGAATATACTTGCCATTAAAAAATTATCATTTATCTACCATTTACTTTTTTTTTTCTGGCAGTTATAGCTCTGGCTCTTTGCTCTGTAGCCTGGAATTGGGGGTTGCTTCCTGACTCAGATAGCATTTGTCCAAAGGTTTTCTCCAGCATGGTTTCATTGCATCCTTTTGTGAATGGGAAAGGAGGGCAGAGCAGGCGCCATCGTCGTCATCAGAGCCTTCATCATCACCTCCATCCCCATTGCACAGCGGGAGCTGCGGCTTGGAGGCTGTCAGAGCTTCCCAGCTGGGATCAGAGCAGCCCTGGCTGCACGGTGTAACCACCTGGAGGGCTTTTAAATCACTCACATGTTTGTGTGATGTGTATGATGTCTGCAACCTACTTTGAAATGCATCAAAAAATGAAATGGATGAATGCACGGGCAGAGAAAGGGATGATGGATAGATATGTGATAGAGGAAACACAGCAAAGTGTTGATGATAAAAATCTAGGTGGTGACTGTACAGGCCTTCACTCTGCTATCTTTTAACTGCTTTGTGGGTTTAGAAATGTTTCTAATAAAATGTTAGGAGGAAGGAGTAGAGGGTGGGAGGGGGCACCAAAAAGCAAATGAATTTGTATGACTCCCTTTTCATGCCAGTTAAATCCAAATCACTACGGGCCAGGCTGGGGCAGCCACATATTTTTCAGCTGCTCAGGTGATCTGATGAAGCTTGTCACTGCTCTGTGTATAACCGGCACCACTTGTGGGGTGGGAGTACCTTTCATCAGTGATTCCCCCAAATGAGAGTGAGGTTGATTAAGGCAGATCGTGCAACCCTTCCTCCGTAGTTCTAGATACAGTAGATCCGAGAGTGGGGCTGATTTGCATCTTAAACAGTTGCCAGGAAATGCAAATGTTGCTGGTGCAAGGACCACACTTTGAGAAGGGCAGCCCACCTGTGCTGAGAGCAGGTAGGCCACCTGCTGCACCTGTCGGCAGAGGTAGCCAGATTCGGAGAGGGGCTGGCATCTGTCAGAACCTTGGAGGGTAGGGGTTCTCATTGGAGGGAAGCCATTCCAGTCAGACAGTTAGATTTGTTTGTGATGGGGAGGTGAGGACAGAGGGAGATGAGAAGGCAGGAGAGGTGGTCTGTGCCAGATGGAAAGGGCCTTGCTATTCAGGGCATTTGGATTTGATGGTGTCAGCAGTGAGGAGTTGATGGGGTTGGGTTTTTTTTTTTTTTTCGGCAGCCGAATAATGTGACTGAATTGTCACTGGATTGTTGTCCTGGCAGCTCTGTGGAGAATGAGATGGAGAGGAGAGATGAAAGATAGGAAGTGTACCGAGGAGGCTATTGTGAGCTTCCGGAGTGAGAGATGGAGGGGCCACATAGTCACAGCGCTAATAAGGATGATAAAATAATAGCTGACATTTATTGAGTGCTCTCTAGATGACAGACAGTGGTGCTGTGGGCTTTTGCAAGCATTGCCTTGGCATCTTTGAAACTGCTCTGTGTTCTCTTCCCGATGAGGACACCAGAAGAAGTGAACGGAAAGCTGGGCTAGGGTTTGCAACCAGTGTATCCCGGGTCTTCAGCAAGGCTCTAAGCTGAGCCTGGGAAGAGGTAGGGGCAGTGAGAATGACGTCTGCATCCTTAGAGAGCCATGGGTGCCCCTGGCTCAGGCGGGGCTCGTGTCCTTCCTTCTCCCATCCAGGCTGAGGCCTGATCTGAGGGAGGTGCAGCCTGCAGAGAGAATCTACCCTCCATCGCCATCCACCCACAATGGCAATAGCTGCAGTCACAGGAGGAGCCAGCAAGGCTGTTTCCCACCCTACCCCGTCCCAGCTTAGACCCTCTCTTTACCACTCCCGTTGTCCGGCACTCCCCAGAGCTGCCCATACACCTAGGTGCCCACACCTAGGCACTTGGCTGAAGCTTCCTGAGGAAAGAACATGGCTCCTCCTCTTCAGGCTTCCGTGTCCCTGCTGTCCTCGGGGACCAAACAGAGGCCATTTGCAGGCCCCCTTCTTTGGGACTCTCACACTATGGACTTCCATCCAGCAGGTCTCTCCAAAGGCTACTCTGTCCCCAGGCTGTCCCACCAAGGCAAAAGAAAGCTGGGTGAGCCTCAGATACAAGTCTGCGCTAGTGAGCCTGCTTGCTTTCTTATAGCTGAGCCTCATCAGGGTGGTGCTTTCGGGGCCTCGGCACCAGCAGCCAGGTTGAAAGAGAGGCATTCATTAAGGACTGGGAGGGCTTTGTCAGCCCTTGACCATCTTTCTGTCTCTAAGAAGGGCTGCTTTGACGCCCAGTCAGAAAGAGTCCAGTGTATTTCTCTTCCATGCCCTGGTGCTACTTCCAGACTTGCTGTCTGAGCCGCTCCCTGTTCTGTCCTTACCAAGCTCCCGTAACTTGCTTGCCTTCTGGACACTTCCTGGACCTGCAAGGTTTGCGGGTTGGAGCTCAGTCCAGTGCACGTCTGTGTGTTTGGGAATGTGGTGGAGGGCAGCCCCGGGCCTCGTATTCGTTCAAACCTGTCTCATACCTCTCTGTGTGTGCAGGACAGGAGGGGTCCCTTGGGCAATGGGCCTGGGCTGGGAGCCATTCCCAGAAAGGCTGCTTGCTAAGGCTGGACAATGGGCTGGACTGGCCTCTGTTCTCGTTCTCAGCCTGGCCTCATCAGCCAGCCACCTGCAGCCTCCCCACTCCCAGGCTGTGGCACGTGGCATGTGTTGAGAACAGATGGGGAGGGGCGCATGGGCTCTTTCTCCCAGCTGCCCTCAGCCAACCATTTGCTCTCCAGATGGACCTGGACTCTCTGTGGGGGCGGATACCTATCCCCAGCCAGCCCAAAGCCTTGCCCTGATGAGTCGAGGCACAATTATGATTTTGGAAGCCCAGAAACATAAGTTTACAACCCTCGAAACTGCCAGCCCGAGAGTTCTGCTTTGTGAAGAAAATCCCCTGGCCTCCAAGAGAAAATGCCTGCTGCATCTTCCCTTCCACCCCCACTGGGGGTGGGTTTGGGGGTCTCATATGCTTGAGACAGGCCCAGTGACTCTCCTCTCTTCCTGCTGCCTGCAGATCTGGATGTAGAACTCTCAGCTTCCCCATCGTCTTGTCTGCCTGCATGCTGTCATGTTTTCCACCACGCTGATAATGGACTAAACCTCTGAACCTGTAACCCACACCCAGTTCAATGCTTTCCTTTATAAGAGCTGCAGTGGTCATGGTCTCTTCACAGCAACAGAACAGTGATTAAGATGCCTTAGCTTTCCTCTGCACGGGTTTGGGCACACCGACAGTCGGAGCACATTCCTTGACATTAGTGTGGGACCCCAGAGAGGCCACTGCTGACTTCCTGGGAAGGCAGAAGAAACGGGAGTAAATCCGCTCTCTCCTTAGAGACCCACCATCAATGGCTGGCCTGTCTGTGAGCACCACAGACAGTGGGATCAGAGGGCAGTGGGATCACACAGTAGAAGGAAGACCTTCCTGGCAGAGGGGAGACGCATTCTCCATCTCACCCAGCTAGAAGAGCCCGGACCGTGTGGAGGAGCTATCAGAAAGCACCTGCTGAGCGCAGCGTCCAGTCAGGGGCATTTCATCTTCACTCTGACCACTCGGTGCTGCTGCAGAGAGAAATGAGGTGACCGCCGCAGCTAATTAAGAGCATCATGTGTGGCTGGAGAGATGGTCGCGAACACTTACCGCTCTTTTGGAGACCCTTGTTCAGTTCCCAGCACCCACATCAGGCAGCTCACACCTGCCTGTAAACTGCAGCTCCAGGTTATCTGACACCCTCTTCTGCTCCCCGGGGGCACCGGCCTGTACCTATGGATGTGTATGCCATAATACACATAATTGAAAAAAATTAAAATGCGTGAAAGAGCACCCTGCCCAGGATTGTTCCCACCAGGGCAGCAGCCTTTGAGTAGTTTGGGGTGCCTGGCCTCAAGCCTCCCTCTCCCAGTGATGCTGTTCTTCCCATAGCCCATCTTCCTTCCTGAAAGTTCCCTGGATGGCTTCCTGTGTAGAGCCGCACCACCACCCACACAGCAGCGTGTGACGCCTCTCCCATTGGGCATTCGGAGTGAGAGACACATTCATTCATTCCGCAGACACGGGGCTGGGAATCCCAAGACGAATAAGACAGAATTCTTGCCAGCTTTTGGCAGGCCTATTAATATCTTGGCTTCTCAGTCCTCCCATGAGGGATTTGCAAAACATTTCTGATCAATTACCTTGAACAGAGTATCACCTGCCATGTGCTCCTTCTGGAGGCTGACTGCTTTATGTGGTGTCTACACTTTCAGCCCTTAGTGGGCGTGTTTTCCTGGAGCCCCTTTGGCTGAGAGCAAAGATCCCTCACTCTTTGTTCTGACTGACTTACCATTGTTCTCATTCCCCAATATCTCAGGGCGTATGGTACATCTGGTGCTGGGTTAGCAGCCATTCAGGCAGCTCCCACCCATAGAGATCACACACACACACACACACACACACACACACACACACACACACACACTTCAGACTGTTCTTTCTCCTGCTTTGGGGTGGGCCCTGGCACTCAGGGGTAGTGATCTGATCAGGCATGGTACTTTGTGGGGTTTTGCTTCCCCAAGCCTAGGCAGCTTATTTTCTGGGGATCACAGGCCATAGAATGGCACCCAGGAACCACATCTTGACTGAGCCTTCTCTTTAAAAGGAGGCAAAGAACTCTCCCCAGTTCCCCCCTGGCCATCCATCTTCCTGGGAGAGTGGCCTCGAATGAAGATATCTAGCAAGGCCTCTAGATAGAAAACTGTTTGGCTCGGCACCAGGAAGGGGTATTGCCTCTCCATTGCATTCGAGAGCTGGGAGAAGCAAAACCACCAAAGTGAGTTACGAGTTACACGGATGCTGACCTTAGTTCCACAACTGGTAAGTTCTTGGCTGTGCAGCCTTGGTTGGACAAGCCGTCTGCAGTAAAGCATGGGGTAATGGTACCCCCTTGTGACTGTGATAGTTAGATAAGACATTGTGATATTCACTTATCCTATAGCCAGCTTACAAAGCACAGCCCCAGCCTGTCCTGACAGGCATCACTTGAGAGCTTATTAGAAATGTACGATTTAGCTCCTATCCCAGACCAGACAAGTAAGAAAATGGGAAAGGAAGCCAGACATACACTGACAACCACTCCTGTGGATTCTGATGTCCACAGCAGGCAGAAACCACCAGGCTGGAGATTGCAGTGCAGTTGACCATGGGCCAAATCCTCCACAGATGTGTTTTGTTGGTTTCCGTCATCAGCTGGAGCGAGGAGCAGCTGTCCCAGGGGCTGCCATGCCTCCTGAAGAAGCACACAGTTATCACCCTGTCCCTGCTACCTCCCACCAGCTGGCTTCGCTCACTGGTCCTCCTGTTGCCTTAGGCATCAGCAGTGTCTGCAGCCTGGGCTCCAGGTCAGGGCCCAGGGTGACCCAACCCCAGGCAAGGAACAGCTCTGTGCCCGCTCGTCCCAGACAGAGGCGCTGGAAACAGGAGCGGGGCGGACAGCTTCCAATCCCAAAGGCAACAAGCAGCTCCTGCAATTTCCCTTCAGTATTTTGTTTGAAGTGTTGTGAAATCCCAGCCAATCACACACACCCACATTCAACTGTAAGTCCAAAAATACCCTCCATAGCCAAACAGAGATGATTTTTTTTTTCTTTACATTCCCACTACCTCGGATTATCTGCCTGGCTGATCTCGGCCACCCCCGCCGCTGGCACAGCTAATGAGCAGTAACTTTTCCTGTGTTGGCAATGGTGGAGGAACAGAAGGACCTGATGACTCCGGCGCTCACAGTAGTGAGCCACTCAACGGGATACCAGGGACTCTGAACGACCTGGAGGCTGTGATGTCTGGGAGGCCAGGCAGGATGAGGGCTGACTGTGGTCTTGTGGAGAAGCTAGAATCAAAGGCTTGGCCAGCAGCAGGAATTCTGACTGGGTGAAGAAAGGGATGTGGGATAGGATATGAGGACAAAACTCTGGGTGGTGAAGCTTAGCTAGACCCAGCCTGGGATCCCAGAGGGATGAAGAAGGAGGTCATCTCCATTCCTCCAGGCTGGAAAGAACGTTGGGCTTCCTTGCCTTCACTGCCTGGGGAAATCCTATTAACGCAGCCTGGAAAAGAAGTGGGAAGCAAACTAGGTAAGAGTCTGAGCTTGAGAGTCCAACAAACCTTGCTTCCTCACTGCCTGGCAAACCATCCAGGTGCCCTGAGCCTTCGTTTCCTTATCTCCCAAACCACACACACACACACACACACACACACACACAAAACTACCTTTTTTTGTTTTTGTTTTGATTTGTCTTTTTTGAGACAGAGTTTCTCTGCACTCTGCATAGCCCTGGCTATTCTGGAACCCACTCTGAAAGACCAGGCTGGCCTTGAACTCCTCAGTCTGCCTGCCTCTGCCTCCTGAGTGCTGGGATTAAAGGCATATGCCACCACACCCAGCTGGAAAAATCCATTATATTGGCATATGAAGAGAATAAAAGGAGATCACATTTGTAAAACAGTTACCACACCATCTTCCACAGAACAAAAGACACAATAAAACCTAGATGTAATCACAGTTATTAGAGAGTACAGACTGCACTTTTGTCAGAAGACCTCGTGTCTGGGATTTGATGAATCCAGGATCACTGGTGAGGAAAAGTGGAATTAAATATAAGCATTAATTAATGACCAGAAGGTCATGGCATGATCAAAAGAGTGGTTCCCCTGGGAACCTGCAATCCCAGCTACTTGGTAGACTATAAGGCAGGAGAAGGGCAATTTCCAGGTCAGTGGGTGCAACTTTGTGAGACCCTGTCTCAAAGCAGAAAGTTGAAAAAAACAAATAGAGTTTTAGGTGTAGCTCTGAGTCAGAGCAGTTACTGAGCATATATAATGCTCAATATATATTTAAAATGGTCCATCCCTAGTAACTCTTTCTCTCTCTCTCTCTCTCACACACAGACAGACACACACACACACAGAGTAGGTTCGCTAAAAGACCCACTTAGACCCATAGCATTCATTAGGGTCCTTCATAAATGTTGGTTGCAGTAGCAGAGAAACATGCAAGGCTGCTCTGAGAACGGCAGGTGACATACTGCGGCAGGTGACCGCTGCCGTCACCCAAGTATAACCGAAGTGAAGACAATTTCCCCTTCCTCCGTCCACCTACATTGGAAAGAAAGAAAGAAAATTGAAGGAAGGTCAGAATGACCTCAGATCATGCCCACACAAGGCATGTTACAGTAGGAAGAGCAGAACCGAACTGAGGTCCCCTGCCCTTCCTTACCAAGAAATGCATTTCCAACTGGCAGGGTTGGGGTGGGCATCCTAACAGTAGACAGCCTCTTCTTCCACTTTTCCATCAAAGAGGCACAGTAGTCAGGGCGGGGCCTCTCATTGCACCCACTGCTAGCCACCTTCCCTTTTCTAGCTCAACTTCATTGTTCCCGGGGCAACCGATCCCTTAAAAAAAAAAAAAAAATGGGCCCTGGGTAAGAGATTATCACTCATGCCTTTCTGACTCTTCCCAGCTGTGCGAATGGTTTAGAGGAGATTAGAGAAAACCCACAATGATGAGAGTTAAAAACTGAAGGGAGAGGCACAGATGAAGAAGAAACCAAATTAAACGGTAGAGGGCTGTTTCATCCCCACCCCCCACCCCAAGGCCCTTTCTACCCTAATACACAAGTCTATGAACCTAATGTTGCTGGGACTGATCTGGGTGCTGAGGTAACTCAAAGACCAATTGATTTTGCATTTCCGGCTTTCTGGGGGAAAAAGTTTCTATGCCTTGGAGAGGGTCTGTAAATTCCTTTGGGAGAAAAGGTGAAGAAGATCAGGAGTGCAGGAAAGATGCTTGGTGATGGATGGGTGCCTGGACCGGGGATGGGAGCTAGGCTGGATCAACACAGCCTTTCTCACACACTTCTGAGAGTGTGTCGGAAGCCATTGGCGAGGTGGCTGGGAGGGAGAAATCTTAACATCTTTCATCACCCAGCGGTCTACAGGATCATACTCTATAAAGTGAATAATTGCTGAGATAAATCTTCCAAGACAAATCATGTTTAAACATTTTGGTTGTATTATCTTATTATAATAAACATCCTTAATTGAACTTTCATGCAGGCCTGATTCTCATAATGGTACATCAAATACAGCGTACTGTGACTCCCTATTGGCTGAGTGTTTGCCCGGGCAACCCAGTCAAAGTAATCCATGGGCTGTAGCAAACTTCCAGGTGGTACTCCCAACACGGAAGGGGGCACTAATATTTAGGAGAGCCATTCTGTCATCAGTCTTCTAGTACTTGTTCTAAATGTGAATCTCAAATGAAAATATTACCCATTTGTCTTCAGTACTGCTTCTAGGAGCCTACACAGGATGGATAGCGCTATCTACCTCCATGGTCTTGGAATCTGACCAGGGAGCTAGATTTGGAGCAAGTGGAGAGGTCCGATTAGGTGCCAGTCAAAAGGGTAGATCAGCACCATTGGAACTAGGCAGGGGCTGTGGGTAAGGGACTTGTTGAGGGAAGAGGTTCCAGGCTGACCTTCTTGGAAGGCTGGATCTTGAGTCAGCTGGAGTCCAGCTAGCTGCTAGAGCCCCTTCTTGCCAGCTGCTTGTGATTGGAGCGGCGGTGCCAAGAAGTGATCCATCCATTCATGAATTCGTTTACACAGGAACCCATGTTGGCCGAACTCCCATGGTACTTTGCTCTCGGGAGACAGGGAGAAGAAGGCTCCATCTGAGGCAGGCCTGGCTCTCATTGATGTCCACCCTCGTTCCTAAACCCAAGGCTTGGGCAGTCCAGGCTAGGAAATGTAAGATGTCTGCTGGCGACTTCCCTCTTATTAAATGATGCTCACTTACCTTCTTGAAGAGAAGAGGTCTTAGGGGAGGGGATTTACCACGTAGAAATGCTTTGGGCTTCTACTAATAGAGAAACACCCACAATAACTTCAAATAAAGGGGTTTAAAAATCACTCTACAAAAGGTCAGGTCTTTGCTAGGTGGCTCAACAGCATCAGAATATTTGGTTACCTCTCAGTTTGTCTCCTGCCTTGCCTCAGTTACACCCTAGCTGCTGTAGTTGAAGCCATCACACTCACATACTAGACAGAGGGTAGAAGCAGGAAGGAGGCTGATACACACTGTCTTTTCTTAAGAAGTTCAGCATTTCCCCAGGATCTGCAGCAGGCTTCTGCTTAGGCTCCCTGGCCAGGTGCATACCCTCACTGAAAGGAGGCAAGCATGTGACCTGAGCTAGGAACACTGTCACTCTGTGCAGTTAAGGACGCAAGATGGTGGGACTTGTGGGGGTAACATCAGGCCAGAGTGTTCTTTAGGTAATGAGGTTGATTGTGTGTGTGTGTTTGCTTACTTTTGGTATGTATGTGTGTGTACATACATACGTACATACATACACATGCATGCACACATGGGATCTCAGGTGCCCTAGGAGGCTGGAAGCATCAGCTCCTCCTTGGAGCTGGAGTTTCAGGATGTTGTGACCAACCTGACATGGAGGCCGGGAACCGAACCTGTGTCTTCTGAAGAGCACTGCGTACATACTCTTAACAACTGAGCCATTTCTCTAGCCCTTCTTCTCTGTTCTGAAAATAAGACTTTTCATTAGAACTAGAGAGCCAGAGATTTCCCGTACAGCCCTACAGACTAGCTTCTGCCCCCAGGTTCTGTCCAGGTCATCTCAGGACTGCTGTAGTGAGCTTTTCTCTGAGCCACCGTGTGGGGCTCTGGGCTAAGTGTGGTTCCTCATGCTGGAACATAAGCCTGTATCCTCCGAGACTGCCCTCTGACTTTCAGCCCTCAGCCACTAAACCCAAGCCCCTTTGGTTCCCTCTCCAACTGAACCAGGAGTTTGCTTTCCTGTTTTCTGTTCGGCTTTACCCACCACAAAGGCCCTCTGGGAAAGTTAAAGGGAAAGTGATTGAAAGCAGAGAGAGTGTTAATTAAACAGCAGATGGTTAACTCTGTTAATTAATGGCTCTGTCACCTTGAGTGGCACCAGCCCTCTCCCTTCTGTTTCGCTCACCCTCGTGGCTCTGATCACCTCGGAGGCACTTCAGTCTAAAGCTGAAAGGCTCTTGCTGTCCAGGGAGGCCTGAGGGCAGCAGAGGACTCTCAGACCAGAAAGCTGATTTCCCCGTCCAGGAAAGAAATGTCAGACATGCTGCTACATCTGAATGACAGGGAAGAAAGGCACCAGGAGGAGAGAGATCAAAGCCCAGAGGTGACAGACATGTTTTGTTTGCAGATGTAGACATGACAAAAATAAAAATAAAAATACAAGTGGTTGACATAATTTGAACATGAGGGAATTGAACATACAGCCAGATGTATAGATTTTCTTTAAGATGAAGAGCTCTGGGCCAACATTCCCAAGGCAACAAGCAGCTGAAAGAAAAGGGCTGCTGGAAGGTAGCTGTCCATCCCACCCCACCCACTCTGCCCTGTCTGCAGACATCTGAGGTGGAATTTGCTGTCAAAATTCAAGACCTCGACTTGACGATGGATTCGATATGGAATCCAGGAGAGAGGAAGCTGGGGGGTGCTGGGGTAAAGAGCCAAGACACCTGGGAAGATTGCAGGACCATTATACAGTTGGAAAATAGTCCCTCTGCTGGTTGGTACCAGAGTTGGTCAAGGAGGAAGATGGAGGTACTGGGAGATAGTGAGAAGAAGATGGTTCTGTGGTCTACAGCTCAGAAGAAAGGGCCTGGAGGGTTAGGGGGCTGATGCCCTTCAGGGAGGGCCTGAGGTCACCCAGGAGCCGCCATGTGCTGGCTCTCTGGTGGGACAGAAAACCAGCCACCATGTCGTGGTGCCTTCTCTTCTTTCAGGAGCCTTATCACTAATAACTTTAGAACCAAAGGATTTGTTCCCAAACAGAAGTTTTGATGCCACAGCAGAAATGACCCAGTAGGTTAATCAATGGCCGAGGATTCTCTGTCCAGTGAGCCTGTGGACAGTCCATGAGTCTAGGAGAAGGGTGCGCCTCTAGTTACTGACAATCTCTGAAAATATTTTCTCTCTGTGGAGAGCGTCGGGGCTGGAGCATCCCCAGGCCCGCCCTGGAATCGCCTCTCTACTGCAGTGGTTTTACATGTGTGCAGTGAGGTTCAGCTAGCGACGAGGGTTAAACAGCCTGGCTCCTGAGGATGCGCACACACAGAGTGTGTGAGCCTGGCCTCCCCGACGGGTGGTTCCTTCCATCTGCTGGTGACACCAGCAGCACAGAAGGCAATCGGCAGATGTTCCCAGTCTCACTTCATTTCCATAGATTTACAAGCATCCTTGTATGCGTTACTGGGAGATCGGGTGTAAATCCTATTTTAAGAACACAGACAAGCCTGTTATTTGAAGAACGCTTAGGAAAGTCTTTTTGGGAAGTGAATAATAATCACCCTTTCTGTAACTCTTGTGCCAGTGTTCATGACTTCTCATTGACAATGCATCTCACCTAGGCTGTCACTGCCGTAGCTTCCTCTTTGCATCTTGTGGACATCCTCACCAGGGACAGGCCTTGTCACCCTGGCCTGAGCCTGTTGCTTTTGCATTTCTAGTCCTTTCTGTCCTCCCTTTCTGCTCTACACCCACGGTCCCTGATTTCTCTACAGTAGCCTTTTCCCTCCTGATACTGTGGAGTGCTGACTTACCGGTGACATTTACTGGAAACTGTTCCTCTATCCTACAAGTCAGAACAGATAAGTCTCTGGGTTATTAGGAGTGTGACGCCTGAGAGGGAACACCTGTGGTGGGTGTGGCAGGCAGATTAATGTCCATCACAGGGGTCCCTGGTTTGATCTCAAGAACTGATGAGGAGATATCACCTTACCTAGCAATCAGAGAAGTGATTCAGTTAAGGTCTGAAGGTGAGGAGTCTTCCCAGATTCCCTGGGCGGGCTCAGTGTAATCTCTTGGGTCCTTGGAAGTAGAGGGCTTTTCCAGGCTCTGACTCAAAGGAGTAGTAACAGCGGGAGAATGGGTGGGGAGATGGGAAGTGTCTTGCCTTGAAGCTGGAGAGTGGGAAGCTCCTTGAAGCTGGAAAAGGTCTGAAAATAGATTCGCTCCCTTCTCCTCCAGCTCCTCCAGGGCTTATAGCTACGGTTAAGCCTTGTGAGACCCAAGATGGACTCTAGCCCATAGAACTGCAAGGTATTAAGCCACCAGTTCTGGGATGATCTGTCACAGCAGCAACGGGAAAAGAATTCGTTGGGTAGTCAGCCTCAGACCATGGCCTTGTCTATCAGGCAGGAATGGACTTGCTTAGAATTCTCCCCCGCAGGGAGAGTTAGCCACTCTCTGGGCCTTTACCGCTTGGCTTCACTCCATCTCCTATTGTCCCAGCCAGATGGCTAAGCTGTGATGGGCAGTGGAGGGCTAACTTCATTTAACCAAGGGTATGTGTGCCCCAGAAGAAGAGAGGTTGGCAGTGGGTGCCAGACCGAGGGAGTGAGCAGAGAAAAGAGCTCACCCTCCAGAGGAGAGGTCATCTACACGCCTCCAGGAAGATCAGATTACCAGCCACCATTTTTTCAAATTAAAAACAATATTGTTTTATTTCATTTTATGGGTATTCTGCCTGTGTGACGTCTGTGCACGCCTGGTGCCCGTGGAGGCCAGAAGAGAGCATCAGATTCCCCTGGAACTGGAGTTACAGATGGTTGTGAGCACCACATATGGGTGCTGGGAATTGAACCTGGGTCCTCTGGAAGGACAGCCAGTGCTCTTAACTACTGAACCTTTCCTTCCAGCGCCAGGAGCTTCCATTTTAAAGAGATTTCAGTGACATGTGTGGAACATAAATTTATTACCTTAGCCCTTTTCAAGCCTAGGCCCAGAGTTAGGCTCACTCACATTGCTATGTCACCTCCCTAACCCCTCACCACTGTCCATCTCCAGAACACGTTCCTTCTTGCAAAGCAAACTCTCTGCCTACGACATGGTGACTGTCCCTTCCCCTCAGCCCCTGGCAGCCACCTTTCTTTTTCCTGTCTCCACGATTCTGACTGTTCTAGGAACCTGATGCAAGTGGAACCACGGAATGTTTGTCTTTTCATCTCAGCTGGCCTCGCTTGGCATCATGTCTCCAGGCTCATTCATGTTACCGTGTTTCATCCGGTATTTCCTTTCTTTTGAAGGCTGGAGACTATCCCACTGCTTGTATCAGTCACATTTTGTTCATCCGTTCATGTGTCAATGGACACTCCATTTTGGCTATTGTGAATAGTACTGCTCTGAACATGTTGCCACAGACAGACAGACAGACAGACAGAGGTGCACACCCAAGCTGTACAAATACCTCTAACCCTACTTTCAGCTCTCTCGGGAGATATCCAAAATTGGAGTTGCTTGACTATACAATAATTCTATACTTGGTACTTGGAACAGTGGTTCTCACGGGTCACATATCAGAGATCCTGCATATCAGATACATTACAATTCCTAACCATAGCAAAATTACAGTTATGAAGTAGCAACAAAATAATTTTATGGTTGGGGGTCACCACAACATAAGGAACTGTATTAAAGGGTCACGGCATTAGGAAGGTTGAGAACCAATGGCTTAGAAGAACTGACAATCCCTTTACTTCCCCACCAACACATCTCAACCATAGTTGAGGTCCAGTTCCGCGACATCCACATTGTTGTGATACCACCAACATATCTGTCTTTTGGAGTTCTTTCAGTGGCAGAAGCAGCTCTTCATCAGGAGTGGGCTCTACCAACTAAGGCCCGAGTTCGGTGGATGAATCTGCGTTGGGTAACCCAGAAAAGGCCAGGCTTTTCTCTGGGTCTGAATCTGGTTTTCGAGCTGTGGGCATGTTTTCAAATGCAGTTTCCATTTCCTTCAGCCTCAGAACATCTGATAGCGAAATGTTTTCACAGAGGGCGCTTGCCCACGGGGAGGGGACAGGCGGCTGCTCTAATGAGAAGATAAGCGGGATGGGTGCTTGGCAATGTCCTTAGCATTTAATTCCAGTAATTAAAGTAGGCAAGCCTCCTTTGTTTTCTCTTTCCTTGCAAAAACAATGAAATATTACAGGCTGTCTGGAGAGCAGGAAATAAAACCCTACCCAGCCTCATAACGTCACAGTGCCACCGTCACTGCCCATTGGTGATACTGATCTGTCCCAGGCACAAACCAAACACACACCTCACCTGATGCCTCTAAGCCACACTGCAGCGCCATGAGGTGCCCTGACCCATGACCTCCCTCTCACAACAGGCTCTCTCCGTGTACTCGGTGGGCCTTCATCCACTTGCTTGGCTTTTCCCACAGAGCTACCTCAAGACGGTCACGCCTTCAGCACGGTGGCACATGCCTGCAGTCCTAGCTCTTGGAAGGTGGAAGCAGGAAGTCAAGGAGTCCTAGGTCATCCTTGGCTAAGTTAAAGGACAACCTGGGCTACGTGAGACTGTCTCAGAACAGAGGAACAAACAAGTTTTACCCTCAGTTTTTTTCCTAAATGAGGTGGACACTTTCTGCGTGCTCTTATGTTCAGGTCTGACCCGTATTTTTAGATGACTCGTTCGGAGCAAGCCCAAGTTCCACGGTCAAAGGGTAGAGGGGCTTCCTGTCATGTCCAGGAGGGCAGCCCTGGAGCGGCCTTGGCTCTGCTCACATGGCTCCATCATATCTGAACTCTGAGTCCTGTGCCATGTGCTGACAGCCAAGTGTAAGGCCTGGCCGCCTGGGTTTGCATCTACTTTCTCCTGGTTTGACCTTTTCCTAATTACTCGTGTGTGCCTCAGTTTCCTTATCCATACAATGGAAATAAACATCTTCTGCATGATCCATGAAGTTACTGTGTGGGTTAAATGGCATGTCAGCCTCACCGTGCTGGTTCATTTCTGAATCTTGCTTCTCCCACTGGCTCCCTACCTAATCTCTCTCTCTCTCTCTCTCTCTCTCTCTCTCTCTCTCTCATTTATTTGTTTATTCACTTTAGGACCCAATGGAGGCCCCATCCCTCCTCTCCTCCTGGTCCCACCCTCCCACCGTCTTCCCCATTTCCCCCTCTCCTTCCCCTCAGAAAAGGGGAGTCCACCCCCCCCACACACACACATACAAACACACTACCTGTACCGTCCTGCCCCAGCACATCTAGTCGCATCAGGACTAAGCGCATCCTCTTCCACTGAGGCCGGATAAGGCAGCCCAGCTAGGGGAAAGTGATCCAAAAGCAGGCAGCAGAGTCAGAGACAGTCCTGCTCCAATCTCTAGGAGGCCCATCAGCTACGCATGTGTAGGGGGCCTAGTTCCAGTCCATGCCCCAGCTCTACCTGCCATCCTGAATCCTACCCAGTCTTGAGCTGAATCTGCCCACCGAGGCTTCAGTTTCCTTGGTGCCAACTCAGTGTTGGAAGCCATTAGTCTCTGAGAGCTGTACTTAGCGTGAACGCTGGATGGTCTGTGAGAGCTCTGTTTATCAAACGCTGTGAACACCTACCTAGGTGTCCCTTTATCTTCCCGGTGTGTTCAATCGACATTGGAAAGTTCGGTGGTGCCCACGGGTAACTCCCAAAATCTAATGGGACAAACAGACAACTTGGAGGTTTCTAGGACCCCCTGGGAGAAATGCAGACACCACCTCCCAGCACCCCACCCCAAGCTGCCGAATGCAGAGTGGAGGCTGAATGAAGCCAATAACTGAGCTTACCCTTGGGAGCCTGTTTGGGCTGAGGAGGGGGCGCTCCCCGTGCCCTCGCTCCCTTGTTTCAGAGCTGGAGAGTGTTGTGGAGGTCTCCCAGCCCTTGGCAGCTGTTTTTCCCCTATCTGAACCCAGCCTTCTGGGGCCCAGAGGGTTCGATTGGGAAGAAGGGAGGGAAACCCATATCCAATCTGTTCTATTCAGAGCAATGGACGGATTCTGCATCTCAATCTTATCTTTGTGTGAGTTTGGCTGAGCTGGGCCCCCCAAGTGGTGAGCGATGTGTGGGTGGAAAGATGCCTTGGATGCCTCCAGAGACAAGCACAGCTGGGCAGGGTGTGGGGGTAAGGGGCAACCTAGCACCTTTGCCTGCTGCCAGACCACAGGGCCCCCGGCCCAGCCTTCCCTGCTCTCGATTTCCTGTTTCCTCTTTTCATTCTCTTCCGCTTTCCTTTTCTTTCTTTCTCAGGCAGGCAGCCAAGGGAAGGTTTTGAATGGCAGCAGAGAGGAGGCAGTAGATGATTGGAGGGTTAGCCTGGGCCCCTCCCCGGCAGGTCCTAGTCAGTGGAGCTGAGGTGGGCAAACACCCCCTTAGCTGGGCCCCTGGCTTGGAGCCTGGGCTGGGAGAGGCCTCCAGGTGGCACTGGCTGGGTGCCGGCACTTTGCCCTGTCCATATGGAAACCCCCGGAGTTTGTCCCTCTACCACTGCTTAGGACCTGGATAAACAGGCTCCTGCAGCCCGAACTCGCAGGAGGCTGATTTGTAGCAGGAATCAACTTAATAATTTATAGCTAGAAAGTGCTCTCCTTGGGAAAAAAAAAAAAAAAAAGCCAACTCAGGAAACCAAATTAGACTCTGCAGGCTGCTGAGGGCACGAGGAACCAGGGCTGCTGAGTGTGCCCACAGGCCTGGGGCTGTGTGTTCTGGAGGGAAGATGGCCAAGACATCCCAGTCTCATTGCTGACAATCATGAGAGACCTTGGGCGGATTCCCCGGCCTTAATAATCTCTTTTCTCACAGTCAGCCGAACAATGGGCACCTTGAACCTTTCTGACAAAGTTGCCATGAGATCTTGCCAGGCCGGAGCTCCCCACCTTCTCTGGAACACAGTCCATGTGTATTTATCCAATCTCTTATCTTTTGGGTTGGGAGTTGTTTCTTCCTCTTTGATTTTGCTCCCCTTTCAATGAAAAGATGCCCCTGATTGCTCTGGGAAGCCCTCCTTGTCAGCAGACATTTGAGGGGTGCCCAGGGCTATAGTTTGGGGACAGCTCTGTGGCCACTGTGGCTGTTGGGGTTTCTGTTCTCCCCTCCCCAGCTTCTTTGCCCCTGTCTCTGGCATCCAGCTCTGAAGTAGAGCTGTTATCCCCACCCACAGGGTACAGGAGCCCCCAAGATCCAGCAGTTCTCCAGGTATGGGACTGGGCTCTCTAGAGGGAGGGTAGACATTCCACTTCTCAGAGTTGCCTTTGACAGTGGCCTACCCTAATCCCTCTTCACCTGTCCACTGTCTTCCCAAATCACCAACATGATTTAGGTTTGCCCTCAAGAACCTCCATGGGCGACCTCTGACCTAATTTCCAGATTCGTCTCCCTTCTGCCTGTGTCCCCAGTCCTTGAGGATTGTCTGAAGATGTCTAGAATCAAGCTTTTGCCTGTGCTGTCCTCACTGGTGTCTTCTTGGCTCCTGGTGACTGGGGACCTCTGTGCTGTGTTCTTTTAGGCCTCATGTCGATCAACTTTCTGTGGAGGATGCAGCATCCCTTACTTCCTGTTTCCCACCGTGTCGTGTACCTCATGGGTGCCTTGTAGCCTCTGAGTGCTGACAGTCTACCCATGCTGTGGCCTCCCGTGTAAACGGTAGAAGATGGCAGGAGCGCCATATTCTCCTCATTTCCAGTGAGGCCAGGAATGAATTGGTGCTCCACATCAGGGTCTGGGTGGTTGACCATGGCAAGCTGGGAAAACAGGGGGTTTTCTTTAGGGGGTGAGGACAGTCTGACCTCTGTGGGGGTCTTAGTGGAAATGCACACTCTGCCCTTTTCTCTCTCCACCTTCACCCTGCGCTAAGGGTAGAGGTCCATCTAACCTCTGGCTCTGGCTATGACCCTCAACCCTTCCCTTGCTCTCCCCTGTCTCTGTGATAGTCCGTTCCTCCACTGTTAGAGCTCATCTGTCAAAGGTTTGTGCTGAGCACACAGGCTCTGCCTGAGTCCTGGAGAAGCAGGTGATTGCCTGGGTGTAGGGTGTGTCTCCTTTCTCAGACACTTAAGGCCTCCACTTTCTTACCTCCAGGCACCATCAGCATGGCCCCACAGAGAAGAACCACAGGAAACTGGGACAGCAGTGTGAGCATAGGAAAGACAGACACAAGCTGAGGTCTGGGAAAATGCATTCTTCCTGGCTCAGGGTTTCCCAAAATAGAAGGAGTCAGACAGCGCTGCACCTCCATTCCCTCACTCCTAGATCACCCCTCTCTTAGATGCCAGGCAGGCAACGAGCAACCTAGAGGCAGGGTGGAGGCCAACTTCTGTGTCCCCTTCTCTATCAAGCTGTCAGGCCATTGTCACTATCTCTGCCTTTGGCGGACACGTTTTCTTACTCCTTGAAGATAATAGGCATTCTGTGTCATGTGACAAGCCTGTGTGGGTCTTCTCTCACCCTCATGACAGGGCCAGGCACATAGTAGGTATTCTGTCACACTCAGTGGAGTGCCAGGTACACAAATGGCAATTAGCAAAATACTCTAATCCAGTGGGTCTCAACCTTTCCAATGCTATGACCCTTTAATCCTCATGTTGTGGTGACCCTCCCAGGCATAAAATTATTTTGTTGCTACTTCATAACTGTGATTTTGCTACTGTTACGAATCATAATGTAAATATCTGCTGTGTAGAATATCTGATAGGTGACCCCTGTGAAAGGGTGGTTCGACCCCCAAAGGGTTCATGACCCACAGGTTGAGAACCTCGGCTCTAGATTCTAACCACCTTCCATGGAAGTGTCTCAGAAGAGGCCTGCATTTTTGGTGTTTCATGGCATTTCTTCTAATGCAAGGCATGTTTAGTCTTATTTACAAGTGATGAATTTGAAAGCCACACCCAGAGCTGGCATCTTTCCAAGCTCAGGGCTTTCCAGTGCTGTGAAACCTGCAGAAAAATTGGATGGCCTCTTGTTATGCTCTGCTGGAAATTTTCTGGGATCATTTTTGCCATGGGATCAGATAAGTATTAGAAGTGGAAATTCCTATATGCCAGAAACTTTGGATTTTAAGCATAGGAAGCCCAACCACATTTGGGTGGTAATAGTGTTTATCTAATGCTATTTGAGACCCGAAAAGCAAGCCCTAGAACCATCTCTAATAATAACCTCTAATAACAATACTAGTAAGACTAGGTAGCAAGTGCCCATTGGATGAAGTAATGTTCTTAACGTCTGCAACAACTCTGAGGATAGATTTCATCTTCCTCCTTTGACAAATAAAAAAGCAAGAGGAACAGAAACACAAGGTCAGGGCGGAGGAGGGGCCGAGCGTGCTCGAGGCCTTGGGTTCTGTTCCCAGAACAGATAACTAAAGAAACAGAAAGGTTCAGACCTGGAGGTCAGCGGCGGAGGCTGATCCTTACTCATCCTTCAGCTCCCACCTGTCTCCCAACGCCACCCTCCTTGGCATGAGGCTAAAAGGTGCTAAACAGCCGCAGGCAGGTCCAGGTGCTTAGCAGGGCATCATGCATCCTGTCAATGGACCAGCTGGGAAGAAGTGATCCCTGCATGCCCATCAGCCACGTCCTTTCTTCCTCCTTGGTCACCTGTGTGTGTGGTGGAAGACTGGGGCCCAGCCCCGCTATCATGCAAAAGCTACGCTGAAAAGGAAATAGGAAATAGGTACAAAGAGCTATGTCTATGACCAGGGACCAGTTCCTGGTGACTGGCTTAAGTGAAAAACAGATTTTTTTTTTTTTTTAAACAGGGGCAGGAGAGATGGCTCAATAGTCAAGAGCACTGACTGCTTTTTCAAAGGATCTGGGTTCAATTCCCAGCAGTCATATAGAGATTCACAGCTGTCTGTAACTCCAGTTCCAGGGGATCTGATCCCCTCTTCTGATGTCCTCTGACACCAGCCAGGCACACGGTACGCAGACCTACATGTAGGTAAACACTTGTACACAAAAGTAAATCTTTAAACCTGGGACGTAGAGAGGGTGGCTCATGAGAGTGGAATGCTATCGGGTCTCAGGAAGGAGCTAGATCTGGGGGGCTCCTGACACCCCTGGGAGTCTTTACTCTCCATGTTTCCTGTCACTTGAGTGTCTTCAGATTGTCCTCACCCACGCAGGCAGAAGGTGACCACATTCTCAGAACCACGCTGTAGGCTCCTCTGTCAAGACTGGCTTGACCCAGTTATCAAATTGCTATAGGAGAGTTCCTTGTTGGTGTATTTCCATCAGCCTTGGTGTGGGTAGCTGTGGCTAGGGTGAGGATCACGTGATCCATATAAGGCTGCCAGGGTCTCTGCCTCTAGCTGTGGGGGTAATTTCCAAAGATAAGAAATTCGCCTCCCCAAAACCTATCTGGAATTCAGTTCCAAAGATCTGACCCTGGAGCATTCAGTGATGTGCCCGTTACTTACCCCCAGTTCTGGTATGGCACCCTATTCTGCTGCAACTTGCAGAGCTGAAGCCCTTGTTCGTCCCACACTCTGCTTTGGCTATCAGCACCCCATATTCCATTTCCTAGGTGTCTTGCTCCTCAGATCCTGCCTTTCAGGCTCTACAGCCCCGTAGAGCAGGGGAAGAAGGGGAAGGCAGGACAGGTCTATAGGCTCAGCTGAGGGCTTTTCTTGCAGCCTCCTGCTGTGTGTCTGGGTGACCTGGGTGTGAGTTGTGCGAGTGGCCACGGCCTCCCTCTCTGTCTCTGGTTTCTCCTGGAAGCCAAGTCTTCTCCCCTTCCCTATCCCCATCATGTCCTGCACCTGAGCTGCAGATGGACTGTGCTGGGACCCAGGTAGACAGAGTGACATTGATCTGGCAGTTACTCATTCGGGAGAGACTTGAAGAATAAATTCACATAAAAAAATCATAATGAGAATGGAACTTCTGCTATAGAATATGGGGATCTGTTATATGCTTATAGAATTAAGGTCTGGGGACTGTGGTAGAGAAGAGCCCAGGCTGTGTTTCTAGCCTAGTGTTGTCGTTCCCCCTCCCCCCGCAACACACATAAAGTGCCAGGCCAGGAAGCTGAGGGGTGGTGGTTAGACCTGGGTCTGCAGCAAGGGCATGAGGAAGGGTTGTGGGGTTGACAAGAATGACAGTGTTACTTTTGTCTTTTGTTCTTTGCTATGCCAAAATGCCCAACAGAGGCAATTAAAAAAAAAAAAAAAAGATTCCCTCTGCCCTAAAGTTTTAAGTGTTACAAAGTCTCATGGTGGGGCAGAGATGGGGCCACTGAGGCTTGGGAAGATGGGCTACCTGTGCTGGCTGGCAGGGAGGAAGCAGAGAGCTGGACTAGAGGCTGGCTGGTCTTCAGCCTCCCACCCCTAGGCCCCGCCCAAAGGGTCCCATAACCTCCCAGAAGAGTGTCAGCAGCTGGGGCCCAAGGGTTTAAATATGTGAGTGGAGGGTGAAGGGATAGAAGATTCCACATTCAACCCTAACAGTGAGGAAGGAGGACGGCCCCAGTCACACCTCCTCAGATAGTCTTACGGGCTGATGGAGAGAAACCCGTGTGGGCTGTGGACTGGGTGTCCCTAATTAGTCACCCCCCCCCAGCAAACAGATGGCACCATCAAACTGGGAAAGACGATGGTACCTTATAATAAAGCCCTGATTGCGGAGGTGTGGATGGAGGCTTGGGGAACAGGGGTGATCACCATGCAGCACCCCCCCCCCGTGGTCATAACAGGGCAGTGGTGCCACCTTGGTTCTGAAGGAAGGAGACAGCCATGTTTCAGAAACCCAGAGGCAGAGGAGCAGGGCCGGTGCTCTGACCTGGGTTTCGGAAGTGGGGGAGGGGGAGGGAAGGGAGGCTGCAGGCACACCCACTGCTTTCTCAGGGGGCAACGAGAAGAATGCCATGTGACTGCAAGAGGGAAGTTGGGGAACATCTCTCTCCCTGGGTCTCCGCTGGGAGCTAAGAAGCATCTGCCTTGCTGTGTGTCCGAGGGGCTATGAGAGCCAATACTTCCTGCGATACAGAATGGGCGGGGCAAGCAGAGGCCTCCTGGGTCTGCCGATTTGCTGCTTCTTTCCGGCCTTGCAGCAGCTCAGCCACGATGTACTCTCTTCATCTGTGCTTACAAATAGGCAAGAAGAACGTCAGCCTACCTGAGCTGGGAGCAAAGGTCCCAGTGCAGAAAGAGCCCCGAGAACCTCTCTATTCCAACCCCGACCTGTCCTGACAGAGTTACTTTGAGATCCCTCACTTGAGAGTCCAGGCTTTGCTCAGGGCAAGTGTTCTGACCCACTGCCTTCCTGGCCAGGGGTCCAGCCTAATTCAAGCTTTCATTTCATAGGAGAGACAGCCGTTATTTTCTACAGTTTATAGTACTCCACAGCAGACACACCACAGCTCCTGTATCTACCTTTATCTATCTATCTATCTATCTATCTATCTATCTATCTATCTATCTATCTATC